>NC_057726.1:72687923-72717854 GCF_004010195.1 Chiloscyllium plagiosum
TGGAGTGCAGGTTCATAGCTCCTTGAAAGTGGAGTCGCAGGTAGATAGGATAGCGAAGGCGGTGTTTGGTATGCTTTCCTTTATTGATCAGAGTATTGAGTACAGGAGTTGGGAGGTCATGTTGCAGCTGTACAGGACATTGTTTAAGCCACTATTGGAATATTGTGTGCAATTCTGGTCTCCTTCCTATCGGAAAGATGTTGTGAAACTTGAAAGGGTTCAGAAAAGATTTACAAGGATGTTGCCAGGGTTGGAGGATTTGAGCTATAGGAAGAGGTTGAATAGGCTGGGGTTGATTTCCCTGGAGCTTCGGAGGTTGAGGGGTGACCTTATAGAGGTTTACAAAATTGAGGGGCATGGATAGGGTAAATAGACTGTCTTTCCCTGGGGTTGGGGAGTCCAGAAATAGAGTGCATACGTTTAGGGTGAGAGGGGAAAGATATAAAAGAGACCTAAGGGGCAACTTTTTCACACAGAGTGTGGTACGTGTATGGATTGAGCTGCCAGAGGAAGTGGTGGAGGCCGGTAAATTACAACATTTAAAAGGCATCTGGATGGGTATATGAATAGGAAGGGTTTGGAGGGATATGGGCCGGGTGCTGGCAAGCGGGACTAGATTGGGATAGCTGGTCGGCATGGACGAGTTGGACCAAAGGTCTGTTTCCACACTATACATCTCCATGACTAAGTTTTTTTTTGGGTGGGGGGGGGGGGGTGTTGTTAACCGCTCAGAGGAAAGCAGCAGTAGACAGGTTGTTGGCACTACAACTGGCTCTGGGACACAGCAGGAAAGGGTAAAGGTAAACAGGACCTTAGTGATAGGAAACTCAATAATGAGGGAGACAGAAAAGAGATTCTGTGGCCACAAACAGGAATCCAGGATGGTGCGTTGCCCCCTAGGTGCAGGGATGTCTTGGAGGAGCTCCAGGGCATTCCAGGGGGAGAGGGAGCAGCCAGAAGTCCTTATGCACGTTTGCACAAATTACATACATACAAATAGGGATGAGGACCTGCAGTGATTATTGCGAGCGAGGTTAAAAACCAGGATCTCACCTATCACATTTCCAACGCCCCTCCTCCAAGTCCCTCCTCCCTACCTTTTATCTTCTCCTGCTGAACACTCTCTGCTCATTCCTGAAGGGGGCCTGTGCCCGAAACGTCGAATCTCCTGTTCCCTGGATGCTGCCTGACCTGCTGTGCTGTTCCAGCAATAAAGTTTCAACTAAGAAACAGGAGGAAATGGCAGATGAATGTGTCATGAAAGAATTGGTGCAGGGGGCAGGGATTCAGACTTTTACATCATTGGGATCTTTTCTAGTTCAGATGTGACTTGTTCAGATGTGACAGGTTGCAACTGAATGGAGGGGGAACCAATATCTTGGCAGCCAGGTTTGCTAGTGCTGCAAGGGAGGGTTTAAACTAGATTGACAGGGGGTGGGATCCTCAATAGCAGGGAGACAAAGGCAAGGCTTGAAAGAGAGAGATACAGTGATCAGAAGTATTACGTTGAAGACACAGGTCAGGCAAACACAAATTGGGAATGCTTTTGGATTAAGGGCAAGTACTGCTGCCTCACAGCACCAGGGAAGGGTAAGGGAACAGCACCAGTTTAATTCCAGCCTCGGACGACTGTCTGCATAGGTTTCTTCCAGGTGCTCCGGTTTCCTTCCATAATCCAAAGATGTGCGGCACGGTGGCACAGTGGTTAGCACTGCTGCCTCGCAGCGCCAGAGACCCGGGTTCAATTCCCGCCTCAGGCGACTGACTGTGTGGAGTTTGCACATTCTGTAATCTAATCTAATCTAATGTGCAGGTTAGGTGAATTGGCCATGCTAAATTGCCCATACGTTCAGGGATATGTGGATTAGGTACATTAGTCAGGGTAAATGTAGAGTCATGATTTGGAGATGCCAGTGTTGGACTGGGGTGGACAAAGTTAAAAATCCCACAACACCAGGTTATAGTCCAACAGGTTTAATTGGAAGCACACTAGCTTTCGGAGCAACGCTCCTTCATCAGGTAGTTGTGGAGGACACAATCGTAAAGCACAGAATTTATAGCAAAAGTTTCAGTTACATCACACAGTAGAGTAATAGAGTAGGGAAATGGGCAACTCTTCAAAGGATTGGTGAGGACGTGTTGAGCCAAACAGCCTGTTTGCACACTGTAGGGATTCTATGATCTTCAATGCAAGAGAGTTGACAGATAAGGCTGATGATTTCATGGTGTGGATAGGTATATGGGCCTCTGATATTATAGCTATGACAGAAACTTGGCTAAGGGAGGGACAGGACTGGCAACTTAACGTACCAGGGTACAGGTGCTTTAGGTGGGACCAAGGTGGTGGAAGGAGGGGAAGGGAACTTGCATTTTTGATGAAGACGAGTATCACAGCAGTAAAACCGAGGGGAAATAAGTGAAGGATAATCCAGTGAAGCTGTGTGTGTGGACCTAAGAAATAAGAAGGGGATGGTGATGTTATTGGGGTTGTACTATAGGCCCCCAAATAGTCAATGGGAATTAGAGGAACAAATATGCAGGGAGACTGGGGAGAGTTACAGGTGCAATAGAGTTGTCACAGGAGGGGATTTAAAACTTTCCTAACAGACTGGGACTGCCAGAGTGTTAAGTGCTTAGATGGGGTGGAATTTGGACAGGTGGTGAAGGTGACAGTGGAGAGCACATTAGAATCAGGGATCATAGTTCTATTAATTCTAAAGTACTTATGGAGGGGGACAAACTGGTCCACTGGTTCATGGTCTAAACTGGGGCAAGACTTATTTTGATGGAATTAGATGACAAGACATATTGAAGCTTTGACCAGAATGAAAGAAGGCATGGCTCAGGTACAGGCAGCTGGGATCAAGGGAATCCTCAAGGTACACAGAGAATACAGGAGTTTACTGAAGGAGGAAATGAGGGGAGCAAAGAAAGGGGGCATGAGATAGCCTTGGCTAAGATTAGGGTGAATCCAAAGAGGTTCTTTAAGGGGCAGCACGGTGGCTCAGTGGTTAGCACTGCTGCATCACAGCGCCAGGGATCCAGGTTCGATTCTCCCAGTGTCTGCGTGGGTTTCCTCCTGGTGATCCAGTTTCCTTCCACAATCCAAAGATGTGCAGGTCAGATGAATTGGCCATACTAAACTGCCCATACTGTTGTTAGGTGCATTAGTCAGGAGCAAATATAGGATAGGGGAAGTGGGTCTGGTTGGTTACTCTTCGGATGTTTGGTGTGGACTTGTTGGGCAAAAGGGCCTGTTTCCAAGCTGTAATTTTAGTATATTAAAGTCAAAAGAATAACGAGACACAGTGACAGAGAATAGACCTCCTCAAGGACCAAAGTGGACAGGCATGTGTAGAATGCAGAAGATGGATGAATTTCTCAATGAATATTTCTCCTGGTTTTACAATGGAGAAAGACACGAAGACTTGAGGAATCATACAGTCATAGAGATGTACAGCATGGAAACAGACCCATCGGTCCAACCTGTCCATGCTGACCAAATATCCCAACCCAATCTAGTCCCACCTGCCAGCACCCGGCCCACATCCCTCCAAACCCTTCCTATTCATATACCCATCCAAATGCCTCTTAAATGCGCAATTGTACCAGCCTTCACCACTTCCTCTGGCAGCTCATTCTATACATGTACTATGTTCTGCATGAAAAAGTTGCCCCTTAGGTCTCTTTTATATCTTTCTCCTCTCACCCTAAACCTATGCCCTCTAGTTCTGCACTCTCCCACCCCAGGGGAAAGACTTTGTCTACTTATCCAATCCATGCCCCTCAATTTTGTAAACCTCTAGAAGATCACCCCTCAGCCTCCGACGCTCCAGGGAAAACAGCCCCAGCCTGTTCAGCCTCTCCCTGTAGCTCAAATCCTCCAACCCTTGCAACATCCTTGTATATCTTTTCTGAGCCCTTTCAAGTTTCACAACATCTTTCCGATAGGAAGGAGACCAGAACTGCACACAATATTCCAACAGTGGCCTAACCAATGTCCTGTACTCAATACTCTGACCAATAAAGGAAACCATACCAAGCGCCTTCTTCACTATCCTATCTACCTGCGACTCCACTTTCAAAGGAGCTATGAACCTGCACTCCAAGGTCTCTGATCAGCAACACTCCCAAGGACCTTACTATTAAGTGTATAGGTCCTGCTAAGATTTGCTTTCCAAAATGCAGCACCTCGCATTTATCTGAATTAAATTCCATCTGCCACTTCTCAGCCCATTTGATCAAGATCTGAGGTAACCTTCTTCTCTGTCCACTAGACCTAATTTTGGTGTCATCTGCAAACTTACTAACTATACCTCTTGTGCTCACATCCAAATCATTTATATAAATGACGAAAAGTAGAGGACCCAGCACTGATCTTTGTGGGACTCCACTGGTCACAGGCCTCCAGTCTGAAAAACAACCCTCCACCACCACCCTCTGTCTTCTACCTTTGAGCCAGTTCTGTATCCAAATGGCTAGTTCTCCCTGTATTCTGTGAGATCTAACCTTGCTAACCAGTCTCCCATGGGGAACCTTGTGGAACACGTTATTGAAGTCCATATACATCACATCTACTACTCTGCCCTCATCAATCTTCTTTGTTGCTTCCTCAAAAAACTCAATCAACTTTGTGAGACATGTTTTCTCACACACAAAGCCATGTTGACTATCCCTAATCAGTCCTTGCCTTTCCAAATATATGTACATCCTGTCCCTCAGGATTCCCTCCAACAAATTGCCCACCGCCGAGGTCAGGCTCACCGGTCTATAGTTCCCTGGCTTGTCCACCCCACCCTTCTTAAACAGTGGCATCACGTTAGCCATCCTCCAGTCTTCCAGCACCTCATCTGTGACTATCCATGATACAAATATCTCAGCAAGAGGCCCAGCAATCACTTTCCTAGCTTCACACAGAGTTCTAGGGCACACCTGATCAGGTCCTGGGGATTTATCCACTTTTATGCATTTCAAGGCATCTAGTACTTCCTCCTGTGTAATATAGACATTTTGTAAAATGTTATCATCTATTTCCCTACATTCCATATATTCCATGTCCTTTTCCACAGAAAATACTGATGCAAAATACTTGTTTACTATCTCCCCCACCTCCTGCGGCTTCACACATAGGCTGCCTTGCTGATCTTTGAGGGGCCCTATTCTTCTCCCTTTTGTCCTTTATGTATTTGTAAAAAGCCTTTGGATTCTCCTTAACTGTATTTGCCAAAGCTATCTCATGTCCCTCCTGATTTCCCTCTTAAGTATACTCCGACTGCCTTTATACTCTAAGGATTCACTCAATCTATCCTGTCTATACATGAAACACGCTTCCTTTTTCAGAACCAAACCCTCAATTTCTTTAGTCATCTAGCATTCCTACACCTACCAGCCTTTCCTTTCACCCTAACAGGAATATACTGTCTCTGGACTCACTTTATCTCATTTCTGAAGATTTCCCATTTTCCAGCCGTCCCTTTACCTGCAAACATCTGCTCCCAATCAGCTTTTCAAAGTTTTCCTAATACCGTCAAAATTGGCCTTTCCCCAATTCAGAACTTCAACCTTTAGATCTGGTCTATCCTTTTCCATCACTATTTTAACTCTAATAGAATTATGTTTGCTGGCCCCAAAATGCTCCCCCATGGACACCTCAGTCACCTGCCCTGCCTTATTTCCCAATGTGTAGTCAGGTTTTGCCCCTTCTCTAGTAGGTACATCCACATACTGAATCAGAAAATTGTCTTGTACACACAAATTCCTCTCCATCTAAACCCTTAACACTATGTTTGGAAAGTTAAAATCCCCTACCATAACCACCCTACTATTCTGACAGATAGCGGAGATCTCCTTACAAGTTTCCCTCCAACTATTAGGGGGTCTAGAATACAATCCCAATAAGGTGATCATCCCTTTCCTATTTCTCAGTTCCATCTGAATAACTTCCCTGGATGTATTTCCAGGAATATCTTCCCTCAGTACAACTGCAATGCTATCCCTTATCATAAAACGCCATTCCCCCTCCTCTCTTGCCTCCCTTTCTATCCTTCCTGTAGCATTTGTATCCTGGAACATTAAGCTGTGGGCGGCACGGTGGCACAGTGGTTAGCACTGTTGCCTCACAGCGCCAGAGACCCGTAAGGGGTAAATGTAGGGGTATGGGTGGGTTCGCTTCGGCGGGTCGGTGTGGACTGGTTGGGCCGAAGGGCCTGTTTCCACACTGTAATGTAATCTAATCTGTAAAAGCTGCCAGTCCTGTCCATCCCGGAGTCATGTTTCTGTAATTGCTATGATATTCCAGTCCCATGTTCCTAACCATGCCCTGAGTTCATCTACCTTCCCTGTTAAGCCCCTTGCATTGAAATAAGTGTTGTTTAATTTATCAGTCCTACCTTATTCTCTGCTTTGTCCCTGCCTGCCCTGACTGTTTGACTTGCTTCGGTTCTCAACTGTACCAGTCTCAGATCGATCTCTTTCCTCACTATCTCCCTGGGTCCCACCCCCCCACCTTACTAGTTTAATTTCTCCCGAGCAGCTCTCGCAAATTTCCCTGCCAGTATATTAGTCCCCATTCCAATACAGATGCAATCCATCCTCCTTCTACAGGTCACTTCTACCCCAAGAGAGATTCCAATGATCCAAAAATGTGAATCCGTCTTCCATACACCAGCTCCTCAGCCATGCATTCATCTGCTCTACTCTCCTATTCCTGCCCTCAGTTGCTCATAGCACCGGGAGTAATCCAGATATTACTACTCTCGAGAACCTCTTTTTTTAAAATTCCTGCCTTACTCTCTGTAATCTCCCTTCAGAATCTCAATCTTTTCCCTTCCTATGTCGTTGGTTCTAGTGTGGACCCCTGCTGGCCCCTCTTCCCTCTTGAGAACATTCTGCACCCTCTGAGACATCCTTGATCCTACCACCAGGGAAGCAACACACCATTCTGAGTTTTCGCTATTGGCCACAGAAGCGTCTGTCTGTACCTCGGACTAGAGAGACCCCTAACACAATTGATCTCTTGGAACCCAACGTATCCCTCATTGCATTAGAGCCAGTCTCAATACCAGAAACTTGGCTGTCTGTACTACATTCCCGAGAATCCAACACCCCCTACATTTTCCAAAACAGCATACTTGAGCGAGGTTAGTGGTACAAGAAGTACAGCAATGTAAGAGGCATGATTACTAAGTTTGTGGATGACACTAAAATAAACAGTATAGTGGATAGGGAGGAAAGTTACCAGAAATTGCAGCACGACCTTGATCAACTGGGAAAGTGGACCGAGAAATGACAAATGGAGTTTAATATAGGTAAGTTTCAGACTTTTCATGTTAGAAAGTCAAATCAAGGCAGGAGTTTCATGGTGAATGGTAAGGCCTTAAGGAGTGTAGCAGAATTGGGGGACCTTGGAGTTCAGGTTCACAGTACTCGGAAAGTGGAGTCACAGGTAGACAGGGCAGGGAAGGAGGCTTTTGGCACACTG
Organism: Chiloscyllium plagiosum; assembly: GCF_004010195.1. Classification (NCBI taxonomy): domain Eukaryota; kingdom Metazoa; phylum Chordata; class Chondrichthyes; order Orectolobiformes; family Hemiscylliidae; genus Chiloscyllium; species Chiloscyllium plagiosum. The sequence continues at coordinate 72,695,404 of NC_057726.1, forward strand.
GCCTTTATCAGTCAGGGCACTGTTGTAGTTATACAGGGCATCAGTGAGGCCACACTTGGGGTATGGTTTTAGATTAGATTAGATTACATAGTGTGGAAACAGGCCCTTCAACCGCACAAGTCCACATCGATCCTCCGATTACTGTGTTCAGTTTTGGTCACCTTGTTATTGGAACGATGTTATTAAACCTGAAAAAAGATTGAAGAAATTTACAAGGATGTTGCCTGAACTCAATGGACTGAGTTATACAGAGCGGTTGAATAAGCTCGGACTTTTGAAGAAGGGCCTGTGCCCGAAACGTCGAATCTCCTGTTCCCTGGATGCTGCCTGACCTGCTGTGCTGTTCCAGCAATAAAGTTTCAACTTTGATCTCCAGCATCTGCAGACCTCACTTTCTCCTCGACTGAGGGGGGGGACCTTATAGAAGTGCATAAGGTCATGAGAGACATACATAGGGTGAATACACTCAGTCTTTTTCCCAGGTTGGGGAATCGAATACTAAAGGGAATCAGTTTAAGCTTAGAGAGGAAAGAATAAAAAGGGAACCTGAGGAGCAAGCTTTTTTTAAAAAAAAACAGAGGGTGGTATACATTTGGAACTAGTTACCAGCAGAACTGGTTGAGGTGGGTACATTAACATTTAAGAGGCATTTGGAGCAGTTTTTCCCACTGAGGCAAGGAAGGGATGGTCAGGTGAAAAAACCTTGGATGACAAAGAGATGTGGAACATCTAGTCAAGAGGAAGGAGAAAGCTAGCTTATGGTCAAGGAGGCAAGGATCAGACAGGGCGTTAGAGGGTTCCAAGGGAGCCAGGTAAGAACTGAAGAATTGAATTAGGAGAGTGAGAAAGGGGCAGGAAAAAGCTTTGGTAGGTAGGATTAAGGAAAACCCCAAGGCTTTCTACACTTATGTGCAGAACAAGAGGATGGCCAGAGTGAAGCTCGGGCCGGTCAGAGATAGCGGAGGGAACTTGTGCCTGGAGTCGAAGGTGGTAAGGGATGTCCACAATGAATACTTTGCTTCAGTATTCATTACTGAGAGGGACCTTGTCGTTTGTGAGGACAGTGTGAAACAGACTGATATACTCGAACAGTTTGATGTTAAGGCAGAGAATGTGCTGGAAATTTGAAAAACATAAGGATAGATAGGGCCAGACAGGATATATCCAAGGTTACTATGGGAAGCAAGGGAAGAGATTGCTGCCCTGTTGGCAATGATTTTTGAGTCCTCACTGTCCACTGGAGTAGTACCAGATGATTGGATTCCTTGTTTAAAGAAAAGAAATAGGGATAACCCTGGGGATTACAGACCAGTCAGCCTTACGTCTGTGGTGGCAAAGTATTGGAGAGGATTCTGAGAGACAGGATTTATGATTACTTGGAAAAGCATAGTTTGATTAGAGACAGTCAGCATGGCTTTGAGGGGGGCGGGTCATACCTCATAAGCCTTGCTGAATTCTTTGAGGATGTGACAAAACACATTGATAAAGGGACAGCAACGGATGTGGTGTACATGGGATTTTAGCAAGGCATTTGATAATGGGAGCCTCATTCAGAAAGTAAGGAGACATGGGATACAAGGAAATTTGGCAGACCAGATATAGAATTGGCTAGCCCATAGAAGACAGAGGGTGGTAGTAATTGGAAAGTATTCAGCCTGGAGCTCAGTGGTGTTCCACTGAGATCTGTTCTGGGACCTCTGCTCTTTACGATTTCTTTAAATGACTTGGATGAAGAGTGGAAGGGTGGGTTAGTAAGTTTGCCAATGTTGGTGGTGTTGTGGATAGTATGGAGGGCTGAAGTAGGTTACAACAGCACATTGACTGGATGCAGAACTGGGCTGAGAAGTGGCAGGGGAAAAAAAGTAAGCACGTGAAGTGATTCATTTTGGAAGGCCGAATTTGAATGCAGAATGCAGGGTTAAGGCAGGATTCTTGACAGTGTGGAGGAACAGAGGGATCTTGGGGTCCATATCCATAGATCCCTCAAAGCTGCCACCCCAAGTTGATAGGGTTGTTAAGAATGTGAATGGTGCGTTGGCTTTCATTTGTGGGGGAGTGAGCTTAAAAGCCACGAGGTTCTGCTGCAGCTCTGTAGAGCCCTGGTCAGACCACACTTGGAATATTGTGTTCAGTTCTGGTCGCCTCATCATAGAAAGGATGTGGAAGCTTTAGAAACACTGCAGAGGAGATATACCAGGATGTTGCCTGGACTGGAGGGCATGTCTTATGAAGATAGGTTGAGACTTTCCACATTGGAGCGAAGAAGGATCAGAGGTGTTTCAATAGAACTTAGATTCCCCAGAGTGTGGAAACAGGCCCTCCGTCCCAACAAGTCCACACCAACCCTCCGAAGAGCAACGCACCCAGACCCATTCCCCTACATTTACCCCTTCACCTAACACTACGGGCAATTGCATATTTTTTGGACTGTGGGAGGAAACTGGAGCACCAAGTGGAAATCCACGCAGACATGGGGAGAATGTGCAAACTCCACACAGACAGGTGCCTGAGGCGGACCCAGGTCTCTGGCGCTGTGAGGCAGCAGTGCTAACCACTGTGCCACCACGCCGCCGTGCCACCCACAATACAAGATGTGGAGAGGCATAGATAGAGTGGTAGCCAGAGACTTTTTCCCCCAGAGTGGAAATGGCTATCACGAGGGGCATAATTTTAAGATAAGTAGAGGAAGGTTTAGGGGAGATGTCATACGTAGATTCTTTACACAAGAGTGTAGTGGGTGTGTGAAATGCACTGCTAGCAGTGGGAGTAGAGTCAGATAATGGGGACACTTAAGTGACTCTTGGATAGGCACATGGATGATAGAAAATTGAAGGGTATGGAGGAGAAAGTGAGGACTGCAGATGCTGGAGATCAGGGTCAGTAAGCATGGTGCTGGAAAAGCACAGCCAGTTCAGACAGCAGAGGAATAGGAGAGTCAACATTTCGAGCATAAGCTCTTCATCAGGAAAGTTACGTCAATTAGTTTGATCTTAGAGTAGGATAAAAGGTCAGCCCAATATAGAGGGCTGAAGGGCCTGTTCTGTTTTATGTTCTAAATAGATGGATAGGAAAGTATTAGAAGGATTTGAGCCAGTGCAGGAAAATAGTATGAACATGGACAGACATGTTGGGCGACAAGAATCAGTTTGGGCTGAAGGGCCTGTCTCCGTACTAATTGGACACTGACTTGAAAACTATACACACTACTTCACATATGGTCTCACCAAGGTTCCTACAGCAGTAGGAAAACTGCCATTTTTATATTCAATTCCCCTTGCAATAAACACACAGATTCCATTTATCTTCCTAATCACTTCTTCTGACTCTTGAAGCAGAACATCCATAAACCTCTCTACCTCAGTTCTGCAATTTTACGGTTTAAATAATATTGTTTTTCTATTTTTTTTCCAGGCTTCATACTTTCGAATATTGTACTATCTTCCAAACATCTACATGTTATTCAAGAATCCTACAGTGTGGAAGCAGGCCATTCAGCCCAACCACTCCATATCAACCCTCCAAAAAGTATTCCACCCAGATTTACCCTCCTCCCTTATCCACACAAACCCACACTTTCCATGGTAGTCCATCTAATCTGTACATTCCTTGACACTATATATCATTTAGCATGGCCAATCCACCTAAGCTGCACATCTTTGGACTGTGGGAGAAGGCCACAGCACCTGGAGGAAACCCACGCAGACACAAGGAGCATGTACAAACTCCACACAGCTGCCGAGGGTGGAGTCAAACCAAGGTCCCTGGCACTGAAGCAACAGTGTTAACCACTGAGTACTGTGCCACCTTGTTATGTATCTTTGCAGACTCCTTACGTCCTCTTCACAAATTGCATTTCTATCTTTGTGTCATAAAAGTGAATAAAATAGAGACCCCAGCATTGATCCCTGGCACTCAAAGTCAGCCTTCTGAAAACAACCGATCTATGCTGGTTTGCTCTGAGCTAATCAACCAACCTTATAGTCATACATTACATTACTCCATACATTGTGAGCTCCTGTTTTGTTTGAACAACATTTACTGTGGTGAATAGTCTGGCCTTGGAAATCCAACTACAGGACATCCACAGATTACCCTGTTTGTACTTCTTCAAAAGAAGGAGAAAGTGAGGAATGCAGATGCTGGAGACGAGAGTTGAAAAATGTGGTGCTGGAAAAACACAGCAGGCCAGGCAGCATCCGAGGAGCAGGAGAATCGACATTTCGGGCATAAGCCCTCCTTTAGGAAGAAGAATTCCTGAAGAAGGGCTTATGCCCCGAAACATCGATTCTCCTGCTCCTCAGATGCTGCCTGGCCTGCTGTGCTTTTCCAGCACCACATTTTTCAACTTCTTCAAAAGAACTCTAATGAAGCTCAAACACAAACCCTTTCACTAAACCTTGCTGTCTCTGCCTAATTGCATTGAAATTGTCTAAATGTGCTGCCATAACGTCCTTAACAACAAATTCTAGCATTTTCTCTGACCAGTCTGGCTTTGTCTCTCCTTTCTTGAACAAATACATCACATTCATTACTTTCCAATCTGACAGGACCTTTCTGAATCTCGGTAACATTTAGAAATTAAAACCAATACATCTACTTTGAGTAATCACTGCTTTGAACAACCTAGTCAGAAATCCATCAGGACATGGGATCCATCAACTTTTAGATTAGATTAGATTAGATTAGATTAGATTATTTACAGTGTGGAAACAGGCCCTTCGACCCAACAAGTCCGCACCGCCCCACCGAAGGGCAACCCACCCATACCCCTACATTTACCCCTTACCTAACACTACAGGCAATTTAGCATGGCCAATTCACCTGACCTGCACATCTTTGGACTGTGGGAGGAAACCCACGCAGACACGGGGAGAGTGCAAACTCCACACAGTCGCCTGAGGCAGGAATTGAACCCAGGTCTCTGGCGCTGTGAGGCAGCAGTGCTAACCACTGTGCCACCGTGCCGCCCACTAGTTCCAGTAATCTCTTTTGTTTCTTTTCTCTGGTGATCAAAATAATTTTAAATTCCTCTCTCCCAATTTCTGGGATGCCTTTTGTATCCTCTATCTTGAAAACAAATGTAAAACAAAATCAGAAGTTGCTGGAAAAGCTTAGCAGATCTGGCAGCACTGGCAGAGAGAAATCAGAGTTAAAATTTCAGTTAGTTATCCTTGGAACTGATGGTGGCTAGGAAAATGTTGGTTTTTATGCAGATGTTGGCTTAGGGTGGGGGTGGGGGTGGTGTAAAGGAGTAAGCGAAAGTTGGAGATATAGCCGAGAAGAGGAACAGTTGGATAGACAAAGGAGCAGATATCTGTAATTAGGTTGGGAGGATGAATAGCTTATAAATGGGTATGCTAGTGGCTAACAACGGGCAGTGTGTAATAGCAGACAATATGATAATACCTGTATATGGACGAGCAGGGGTAATGACATGGGACAGTTCAAACCAGAAAGCTGTCGAACTCGATACTGAGTCCAGAAGGCTGTAGAGTTCCCAATTAAAAAGAAAGAAAGTGCTGTTCAAGCTTCCACTGAGCTTTGCAGGAGCATTGTAGCAAGCCTGAGACATAAATATTGGTCAGGAAACAAGGTGGTGTGTTGAAGTGGCAGGCAATTGGAAGCCCACAGACATCTGCATTCAGACGTAGGTGTTCTGCAAAGCGGTCACTAAGTCTACCCTTCGTTTCCCCTGCACTGGTTAAACACTGCTTCACCTTGAAGGGCTGTTTGAGCCCTTACATATGGAGGAGGGAGGAAGTGTAAAGTATGTTCAATTAAATCAGCAATATCTTTATTTTCATTATTGATTCCCCAAATGTACTCTCCAGAGGACCAACATTCAATCTGCATTTTTTTCTTCAACCCCTGCAACAATGCTTTTGAACATTTTGGATATTACCCAGCATCATTACTTTGTCCTTTCCCTTCAACTTTCCAAATATCACTCAACCTTGGGCCTACACCAATCCTGCCCCATCACATCCTTCAGCTTAAAGGGTTGTGATTAAGCAGATGGACTTAAAGCTCAGACGTCTACCTTAATTTTACACACAAGAATACTGCATTCCAGTGCGGTTCAAATACAGATGCATTTTTCCTCAGAACTGACAACACCCTGTGAAACAAAATCCACTTCCCCTCCATCAATCGGAGGCTCAACATTTCAGTCTTGAATCTTATTTACTCTATACAAATTGGTCACGGCTCCAATAATCATCCAGACATTATCTTTGTATTATACCAGTTCAAAACTCTCACACATTGAGTACAATCTCCTTCTTGGTCCAATCCAGATTATCAGCATCTACAATGATCACGACAACTGGATCCTAACATTCCAACAAGTCTTGGACCTTGGCAATGGGCATGCACTATCTCCTCGAATAGAATTCCCAACTTTCTCTCTAATAATACAGACCCCACCATAACCATTTTTACCCCTGTAAAATGCTACCATTTTGCTTTCCCTACTCTTATAAATAACTGGCTTGTTGGAAGAGTTAAGACTCTTCCAATGCTATCTTCTGGTTCCCCAAAACTGTCTCCCTCAGTTACATCCTCCTGTCCTGAATCACCCACTAAATCTGAAGACCTGAGCCAAGGAGGTGTAACTGCTTCCTCTAAACAAACATTCAGATAATTTTACTTTGGGTTACTGCTCAAGCTGCATTCATAGAATCATAAAGGTCAATAGCATCTGTACTGGTCAAGCATTCAACTCTCAGCCTTGTAGGATTTGGCAGATGACAGGGAAATTGGTGGGTGTGGTTGATAGTGAAGAGGATGGCTCTACAATCTAATTTTGATAAACTAGCCTCACAGCACCAGAGTCCCAGGTTCGATTCCAGCCTCGGGTGACTGTCTGTGTGGAGTTTGCCCATTCTCCCAGTGTCTGTGTGGGTTTCCTCCGGGTGCTCCAGTTTCCTCCCACAGTCCAAAGATGTGCAGGTCAGGTGAATTGGTCATGCTAAATTGCCCATGGTGTTAGGTGCATTAGTCAAAGGGAAATGGGTCTGGGTGGATTACTCTTCGGAGGGGCAGTGCGGACTGGTTGGGCCGAAGGGCCTGTTTCCACACTATAGGGAATCTAATAAGCAATGGCAGAGGGAATTTAATCTGATAAATCTGAAGTGATTGATTTTCAGATGTCTAATAAGTGAGGGATTTACATAATGAATGGGAGGTCCCTGAGGCACACTGAGGAACAAAGAGACCTTGGTATTAAGTCCATAGATTCCTGAAGGTGTCAGCACAGGTAGATAAGGTGCTGAAGGTGACATACAGGATACTTGCCTTCACTAGCCAGGGCATAGAATACAAAAGTACTGGCTAGGGCACAGATGGCAGTTCTAGTTGCCACACTATCGGAAGGACATGATTCCACATCCTGCAGAAGCAGAGAATATTCTCCAGGATGTTGTCTGTAAAAAACAAAGTCTCAGTTATACGGAAATAATCAATTGGATCGGTTTGTTTTCCTTGGAACAGAGATGGTTTAGGGGAATCAGTTGAGGTGTACAAAATCAAGAAAGTGGAGATAGATTGTAGGACACTCTCTTTCCCCCATGGCAGATATATAGAAGACCAGAGGGCATACAAAGGGGAGGCTTCAGTGGTTTAAGAGGGATCGGAGGAAAAATGCTTTCAACCAGAGGATTGTAGAAGTATGGAACAGGCTGTGTAGTGAAGGCAGGGACTCTCACAATATCAGATACATCTTTACAAGCCCTTAAAATGCTTGGACATAGTAGGTTATGAACCTACTGCAGGTAATTGAGATTAATATAGTTTGGTATTTGTTGGTCAGCATAGAAACAGATCCTTTGTCCATGTTGCATGACCTTATCTATGCCACACATAATTTTATACATCTCAAATCATATCCCACTCAAACAACTCAGAAAACAACCCCAACCTATATAATTCTCTCTTCAGGGCTGAAGCTCTCCAGCCCAGACAATATCTTGCTAAATCTTATCTGCACCCTCTTCAGTGCTATTGCATTTCTCTTTCTCCCTACATGCAAGGCTCTAGTTTAGGCCTAAATACCTCACATTGTTCCAGCATATCTTCCCTGCTATTAAACTCTGTACTTCTGTTAATAAAGGCAAGTATACCGTATGCCTTTTTAAACCATGATATCCACCTGTCCTGATATGTGGAGAGATGAGTGGACATGCAGACCAAGGTCCCTCTGATCCGAGGTGCTTCCCAAGGTCAGTCACAGCATCTGTTTCTACGCTTCAGTTCAACCAGTCTATGTCATAGAACATAGAAGAATACAGCGCAGTACAGGCCCTTTGGCCCTCGATGTTGCGCCGATCCAAGCCCACCTAACCTACACGAGACCACTATCCTCCATATGCCTATCCAATGCCCGCTTAAATGCCCATAAAGAGGGAGAGTCCACCACTGCTACTGGCAAGGCATTCCATGAACTTACGACTCGCTGAGTGAAGAACCTACCCCAACTTCAGTCCTATATCTACCCCCCCCACCTTAATTTATAGCTATGCCCTCTTGTAATACCCGACTCCATACGCGGGAAAAGGTTCACACTGTCAACCCTATCTAACCCCCTAATCATCTTGTACACCTCAATCAAGTCACCCCTAAACCTTCTTTTCTCTAATGAAAACAGCCCCAAGTGTCTCAGTCTTTCCTCATACGATCTTCCTTCCATACCAGGCAACATCCTGGTAAACCTCCTCTGCACCCGTTCCAGTGCCTCCACATCCTTCCTATAGTATGGCGACCAAAACTGCACACAATATTCCAGATGCGGCCGCACCAGAGTTTTATACAACTGCATCATGACCTCAGGACTCCGGAACTCAATTCCTCTACCAATAAAAGCCAGCACGCCATATGCTTTCCTCACCGCACTATTTACCTGGGTGGCAACTTTCAGAGATCTGTGTACATGGACACCAAGATCCCTCTGCTCATCCACACTACAAACCATAATCTCAAATTAAATTCATCCCATTAGCCCATATCTCTAAACCCTTTGGATTCATGCACCTGTCTAAATGTCTTTTAAATGTTGTACCTGTAACTATCACTTCCTCTGGCAGTTCATTCCACATACAAACTACTGAAAGTTGTCCCTCATGACATTTTTTTAAATCTCATCTTAAAAATATGCCCACTAGTTTTGAACTCCCTATCCTAGGGAAAAGACCTTGGCGATTCAATTTATCTATGCCTCTCATTGTTTCATAAACCTCTATAAAAGAAGTCACACTTCAACCTCCCAAGCTCCAGTGAAAAGCATCCAAGCTTATCCTTATAACTCCAGTCCTGGCAGCAACATGGTAATTTTTTTTTTCTGAACACTATTCCTCTCTAGCCAGGGTACCAGAACTGTACACTCCCAAAGTGGTCTCACCAACACCCCGTACAATTTCAATGTGACATACCAATTCATTGTTCAAACCATTTAGTATAGGAAGGCAAGCATTCTAAATGCCTTCTTAACCACTGTCTACCTGTTACGTAACTTCCAAAGAACTATGTACCCGAATCCTCAGGTCTCTGTTCAACAATTCTACCCAGTAACTGTATAGGTGCTGCCCTAGTTTGTTTTTCCAAAATGCAATCTCTCTCATTTATCCAAATTAAATTCCATCTGTTATTCCTCTGCATATTGGTCTAATTGATCAAGATATCACAATTTCCCTTGTCTTGTATGACGTGCCCAAGCGTATCAGGTCATATTTATGGTTTCACCATTTCGAGTGGGATAGCAGCAGAATAACCATGTCAGTGGGTCAACTGCCAGTCTAATGCTGCAGTTTCAATGGTCTAAAATCCCACCACAGCAGCTGATGGAATTTTAAGTCGTGATTAATCTGGGATATAAGGCTATCCTTACAAATAGACAATGAAGCTAATCATTTATCTTGTAAAAGCCCATGTAATTCACTAATGTCCTTTAGGGAAGGAAATCCGCTATCCTTACCTGATCTGGCATACATGTGAATCCAGACCCACAGCAATGTAGCTAATCCTTAACTGGCCCCTGAAATGTAGAGCAAGCCATTCAAATCTAGAGCAATAGGGGTGAGCAACAAATGTTAGCCTTGCCAGTGGTAATCATCTCTTGAAAAATCAAAATGTAACTTAATGAATATTTGGTTACTGTGCATAACACTGGTATTCATCATATCCCATGTGCTACAGCTGCAACGCATCATCTGCTCGGCTTTGTTGTGTCCATTTAATAAATTATAATTCAAGCTTAGAAACATCATAAATGTTACCTGTAGTCATACCAAATAACGCCACACTCTAAAGTATAGATTAAATGCAATAGTGAGTTAAACTGCCTACATTAAGGAGGGATACAATCTTAAAACTCACCAAACAATCATAACTTGTTTACCCCATTAAGGCCTTCAACATTCACCAGCTTTTGGAGGCTGAAAAGTTGATATAGAAGGCAGCACCTCCTTTCCCTTTGGCAATGAATTACCACCCCCACCAAATTCCAAGTTCTTGTGCATACCTCAGCACATTGTTCTCCTCACACTCTGTAACCCATAGCCATCTCAAATTATCTTTTGGTTGTTATTCTCACACTCCAATCCAATGCTCTGAGATTATGAAAAACAGAAAGAACTGCAGATGCTGCAAATCAGAAACAAGAATAAGAATTGCTGGAAAAGCTCAGCAGGTCTGGCAGCATCTGTGGAGAGAAAGAATTGACATCTCTGGTTGAGCAACCTTTCCTCAGAACAGAACTGAGGGTCGCTTGACCTGAAATGTCAACTCTGATTTCTCTCCACAGATGCTGCCAGAGCTGCTGAGCTTATCCAGCAATTTTTGTTTTTGGCTCTGGGATTATTCCCTTGCTCGAGACAAAAATGAGATGAGATGAGATGAGATGAGATGAGATGAGATGAGATGAGATAAGGTAGGATCCCTTGAATTTCAAAAAAACATTTCAGTTCCTCCTTTCAATTGATGTTAGAGCCTTTCCTAGTCATCCAACAAATACAAACACAACTTACAGTACTCTATATTTTCTTGTGATAAAACACTCCTTCAGGGATCTTCAACAACATTTGTTCAGTTTGAGACAAGCCTGATCTTCCGGTGGCATGACTAACATGTAATTCCCAACGCAATAGAATTTGTTTTTGGCATCAAGTTGTATAATTATAATGATCAATATGGAATTTGACAGATTATAGAACAGAAAAATGGGCCCTAGCTGGTACTTTAACTCAGCACAAACCTCTCTTCACCCTACATCATTCGAAGTATCTCTCCATTCCATTCTCCCTCGTACTTATCCAGCTTAAGTGCCCCTTCCTAATAATTCCCCCAAAGTGATAGTGATTCACTTTGGATTAAAAAAAAAGGTTTCTCCTGCATTCTCTGTTGGATTCATTGGACAAGAAGCAACTACTTTTTGCAATAAGTCTATTTGACTTATGCATGCACTCTACAAAGTTATTAATGATGCATTGTATTTTATTGCAGTCTTAGTCTAAATTAACTAAAGCCTCCAATTTAATGTCTGTAAATTTTGAAATCATGTTTCTGATTTCCAAAGTCTAAATCAGTTCTGAAAAGGATGACAAACAATTCTGGTACAAATTCATGAGGAATGGCACCTCCTACCTTTTGTCAAGTTGCTGCCCAGACCACTACACTGTTTCCTGCTTTGTAGCCAGTTTTGGACTTGATCCCACATTTTGTTCTTAGATATGAATCTATTACACAGTACTTTTTCAAATGCAGGTTAAAAATGAAGTATTCTTCAAAGATTGCAATGGAGTCACTTATGCAGGACCTTTCCTTTTAAAATTAATACTATATTTCATCTCTATTTACAATTACTAGCTGCTTCACATTACACCATGAAGAAAGAGTCTATTACGTGCTCTGTTGTTAAACTGATCGGTACATGGTTTCATGGGTTTGTCTCATGTCTCTTTTAGAAATTACAGTAATGGCCTGCATAGACACTGGTGTCCCATCACCAACACACCCTTCATTTGCTAGTAAATATTACACTGGCTGTAGCCAGTCAGCTCAGAAATCAGTCCTCCAATGAGGAGATTCTAATCTCTGGTTATATTGGTTAACAAGGTCCACCTGGTTCCAATCACTACACAGTCAGACTTCTCGCAGCACCTTCCCTTTTTCATGAAGTGTCATTTTTTAAACTGTTCTGATTGTGCTATCTATCTCTTTCCAAATATCATCTCTACACATATGTAAATCAACCTGCACAAAGTGTTTTAAGGTTTTAATACTTAAAGTAATATTCAACATTTCTAACATCTCACAGTCAGTTCCTGCAAGCTTATTTTCACTGTTGTATCACTTTCCTGATTTGCTATTGTTATTTTTGCATTTGTAGAATACTTAACTGTTTATTTTCATATTCCTGAACTGAATTTCATAATTCCTTTTTCCTTCACTTCTTTGTAATCTTATTGGAGTACCAAGAGGTTGACGTAATGCTCCCTTGAACTCAATAAAATGCAGATAGAGGTCAGTCCAGATGTACAATATTCTTGCCATGTTATGCAGTCACATTAAAGTGCAACAAAGTACGCTACAAGGATTATTGACTGATTTATTGCTTTAATGCAAATGCATAACAGATCTTCATGAAAAATAACTTCTGCAATCTACAAAATTAACAGCTGCTTCCAAAAATTTTAACTGTGTGTGACGATATGATCCCTTCACCACAGACTCCAGAACGACATGTATTGGGTAGACTTCAAGCGAAGACTTAATTTCTTACAATTGAACCGCGGAAACTAAAAGAGACTTCTTTGCCAAACTCAGACTGCGGGTGATGCTAGGGAAGAAAGGTACAGCCATTGAAGGAGTCCTGACGTAGACAGCGTTCACCAAGGGGACTCAGGCTGAGAACGTTTACTAGGTTTGAGTGGCACGAAAAATTCCCATCAGCAGGAAAACATAATGGTGGGCCATTTTGGAGCAATACGATCATTTGATGAGTCACAAAACTGAACTTTACACAGAATGCTTTGATTCATTTTTAAATAAAAATAAAGTGATAGAAAAACCATGATCTCTAAGTAAAATTGGGAGCAAGACCTTCACAATTCTAAAAAGTTTGGTGCAACCAGAAAAATCCATGGGGACAGCAAGAAGAGTCCATTGCCCAATTTGTGGCCATCTTGTAGAAGTTAGTGAAACATTGTGAATTCAGGGGGTTCCTCCAGGATGACTTGCTGGACTGTTTAGTTTGTGGCCTCTGACATGGTGGCTCAGTGGGGGCGGAACAGTGACTAGCACTGCTGCCTCACAGCACCAGGGACCCGGGTTTGATTCCAGCCTTGGGCGACTGTCTGTGTGGAATTTGCACATTCTCCCAGTGTCTGCGTGGGTTTCCTCCGGGTGCTCCGGTTTCCTCCCACAATCCAAAAATGGGCAGGTCAGGTCAAGTCAGTTGACCATGGTAAATTGCTCGTATTGTTCAGGAATGTGTAGGCATTAGTCAAGGGTAAGTGTAAAGGAATAGGGTCAGTGTGGACTTCTTTGACCAAATGGCCTGTTTCCACACTGTAGGGATTCTACAATGAAGCCATCTAATGGAAGCTACAAGAGGAGACCTGGACTTGAAGGCAGCTTTCAAAATTGCTATCTTGATGGAGTTGGCCACCAGTGAAGCAATCCTGTTGGTTGACAATGCCCAGATGGAGAAAGTGAGGTCTGCAGATGCTGGAGATCAAAGTTGAAACTTTATTGCTGGAACAGCACAGCAGGAATTCCTGAAGAAGGGCCTGTGCCCGAAACGTCGAATCTCCTGTTCCCTGGATGCTGCCTGACCTGCTGTGCTGTTCCAGCAATAAAATGCCCAGATGCACAAGTAGTGAAAACCAACAGAGAATGCTGCCAATGTGGCGAGAGTGGCCACAAGTAGTCAAATTGTTGAACTCCAGAAGCCCACTGCTGCAGGAATAAAGTAATACGTCATATTGCCCAAAATTGCCGGGTAGAATTCAAAGAGGAGTCAAAAAACAAAAACACCCTTGAGGCCAAACTACAAGGTACATTTCAGCTACAAGCAACTTCCTTTCATCAACACACTGTTCCAGAGGGCCATGGATCAAATATTAAGTGGGTTGCCAGGAGTCCAGTGTTACCTCAACTGAAAAGTAGGTCCTTGAAGATTGTACTCTCTGGGTTACTACCTGTGCCACATGCTAGTGAGGCAAGAAATAGAAAGATAGGACAGATACAAGTGTGGTGAAGAAGCTGATGCAGGAAGTAGGGTTTCAGGTTCCTGGATCATTCAGACCTCTTTGGGGGCAGGGGTGACCTGTACAAGAGGGTCAGGTTGCATCTAAATTGGAGGGGAACCAATACTCTCACAGGGAGGTTCATTAATGCTATTCAGGAGGGTTTAACCAAAAGTGGCAAGATCCTGGGAACGAAAGCAGCAGACCAGCTAATGAAGGGATTGAGGGGAAGGTAGCTGTTAGGACAAGTCAGAAAGGAAGGACAGGCAGAGACAGGTAAATGAATGCGATGCTACTAATGGGCTGAAGTGTGTTTATCTCAATCCAAGCAGTAAAGCAGATGAGTTTAGAGCCTGGATCAGTACTTGGGACAATGATGTTGTGGCCATTACAGAGACTTGGTGGAAAGAGGAACAGGACTGGCTGTTCAAGTTTTCAGAGTTTTGTTGGTTTAGATAAGGTACAGAGGAAGGTAAAAGAGGTGGAGGAGTTGCATTACTAATTAAGGGGTATGTCACAGCAGTATTCAGAGAAGACATACTGAGGCAATATGGGTAGAGCTCAAAAATAAAATGGGTGCAATCACTCATTGCTTGATATGATAGGCCCGGTAACAGCCACAAAGACATTGAGGAACAAAGATGTTGGCAGATTATGGAAAGATGCAATAACAACAGGGTTGTCATAGTGGGTGATTTGAACTTCCTCAATATTGACTTTGAGCTTAAATAGGGCAGAATTAGTTAAGTGCATTCGAGAGTTTCTTGAAATTGTATGTGGATAGTCCAACAAGGGGTGTGGGGGGCATGCTGCACCTTGTATTGGCTAATGAGCCTGGTCAGGTGATTGACCTTGCAATGGGAGAGCATTTGGAAACAGTTAACAAAGAACAAAACTGCACAGTACAGAAACAAGCCCTTTGACACACGATGTTGTGCCAATTTAAACTAATCCTCTTCTGCTTGCCCTTGGTCCATATCCTTCCATTCCTTGCATATTCATGTGTTTATCTAAAAGTCCCATAAAACACCTCTATTGTTTCTGCCTTTACCACCACCACCCCTGAGAACAAGTTCTAGATTTCTGACCGCTTTTTAAAAAAACTTGCCCCTTCCACCTCCTTTGAACTCCAACCCCTCCCTCCCTACCACCCACCCCCACTACCTTTCACTTTAAATGCCTGCCGGGTATTAGACATTTTAACTCTGGGGGGAAAAAAAATTCTTACCATCAACCCTATCTACGCATCTCAATTGTGTAGACTTCAATCAAGTCCCCCCTCAGCCTCCACCACTCCAGAGAAAACAACCCAAATTTTTATAACCTCTCCTTTCAGCTCATCCTCTCCAATCCAGGCAATATTCTGGTAAACCTCATCTGCGCCCTCTACAAAGATTCCACATCCTTCCTGTAATGTGGCAACCACAACTGAACACAACAGAACATAGAAAAATACAGCACAGTACAGGCCCTTTGGCCCTCGATGTTGCGCCGATCCAATCCCACCTAACCTACACTAGCCCACTATCCTCCATATGCCTATCCAATGCCCGTTTAAATGCCCAAAAAGAGGGAGAGTCCACCACTGCTACTGGCAGGGCATTCCATGAACTCCAAACAATACTCCAAAGTATGGCTTATAAACCTGTAACTTGACATCCTGACTCTTGTACTCAATTTCCCAACCAAGGCAAGTATGCCATACGCCTTCTTTACCACCCTATCTACTTGTGTGGCCACTTTCAGGGAACTATGAACTTGAACCCCAAGATCAAACCGGGGTTTGACTAAGAGTAGTCAGCATGGCTTTATGACTGGGAGATCATGCCTCAAATTTGAGAGTGAGTTCAAGGAAGTGACTAGCAAATTTGACAAAGACACGCAGTAGACATGGTCTATACAGAGTTCAGAGTTGAGACCGTGTTGCTGGAAAAGCACAGCAGGTCAGGTAGCATCCAAGGAGTAGGAAAATTGATGTTTCGGGCCAGAGCCCTTCATCAGCCTTTCCTGAAGAGCTCTGGCCTGAAATGTCGATTTTCCTGCTCCTTGGATGCTGCCTGACCTGCTGTGTTTTTCCAGCAACACACACTAAACTCTGATCTCCAGCATCTGCAGACCTCACTGTCTCCTGTATGGATTTCCATAAGGCCATTGGTAAGGTTCCTAATGGTAGGCTGCTCTGGAAGGTTAGATTACATGGAATTTAGGGCGACCTAGAAGACTGGATGCATAATTGGCTTGATGGCAGGAAGCAGAGTGGAAGATTGCTTGTCGGACTAGAGGCCTTTGACTAGTGGAGTGGCTCAGGGGGTAATGCTGGTCCCATTTATTTATATCAATAATTTGGATGATAGTGTACACGGCATGATTAGTAAGCTTGATGGTGACACGAACATAAGCAGTAAACAGTGAGGAAGGTTATCAGAAATTGCAACAGGCCCTTGATCAGCGAGGGAAGTGAGCCAAGAAATGGCAAATGGAGTTTAATATAGACCAGTGTCGGAACTTGCATTTTGGCAAGTCAAACCAAGGTAGGAGTTTCATGGTGAATGGTGGGGCCTTGAGGAGTGTAATGGAACAGAGGGATCATGGTGTTCAGCTTCAGACTTCTTGGAAAGTGGAGTCACAGGTAGACAGGGTAGTGAAAAGGCTTTTGGCACACTGGTCTTCAGTCAGGGCATTGAGTATCGAGGTTGGGCAGTTATGTTTACGATGCTGCTTCTTTAACAAAGTTGTGATGTCCTTGGTGTTTGATGACAGGTTCTGAAATTCTGGCTTGGTCTGCTTGAAATTTTTAAGTTTTAAAAATCCTTGTACAATGAAAGGGGAGTGGCCAGTTCTCCCAGCTCAGCTTTTCTGATTTGAGTTGGTTTTAGCAGTCTGGCAGAGAAAGCAGCCTGTTTGGAGGTGTCAGGGGTGGCACAGTGGTTCGGTGGTTAGCATTGCTGCTTCACATCGCCAGGAACCCAGGTTCGATTCCTGCCTTGGGCGATTGTCTGTGTGGAGTTTGCACATTCTCCCTGTGCCTGCGTGAGTTTCCTCCCACAATCCAAAGATGTGCATGTCAGGTGAATTGGCCATGCTAAATTGCCCATAGTGTTAGGTGCATTAGTCAGCAGTAAATGTCGGGGAATGGGTCTGTGTGGGTTACTCTTCAGAGGGTCGGTGTGGCCGAAGGGCCTGTTTTCACACTGTAGGTAATCTAATCAATACATGGGAAGTGGTGTTCAATGCTGACTCTCTCTGCCATCTTTTGCCAAGGGTTGTTTATGGGGATTGTTAGAAGTATTTGGAACAGTATCATTAAGTTGGGATAATCTGTTGGGTTTTCAGATAGGTTGTTATTCTCTATTCTGTTCTTTTTGTTTGTGTTTCACTCAGTAATCTTGCAAATAAATGGTTTCGTTTATAAACAAGTGGTTGGGGCAACTGCACCACTCCTGGAATATCCACTCTACACCTGCTTAAAACAACTAGCAAAGTTAGGGTCCATGCTACTTTCTTGAAATGTTTTGAGTGGGGGTGGCATGGTCCGTAACATTTTATGCAGGGCGTTGGTGAGGCTGCACTTGGAATATAGTGTTCAGTTTTGGTCACCTTGCTATAGAAAGGATGTTATTAAATCACAAAAGAGTGCAGAAGAAATTTAGAAGAATGTTGCCTGGACTCAATGGTCTGAGTTATAGGGAGAGGATGGACAAGCTAGGACATTTTTCTTTGGAGTGTAGGAGATTGAGGAGGTCCTTATTAGAGGTGAATAAGATCATGAGGGGTATGGATAGGGTGAATTCACTCAGTCTTTTCCTACACTTACTCAGATTAAACTCAACCGTATCTGCAACTGATCTATATTCTGCTGTATCCTTTGAAAACCTTCTGCACTATCAAAACTCCACCAATCTTTGTATTGTCTGCAAACTTACTAACTTACCCATCTACACTTTCATTCAAGGCATTCAAATGTATATCACAAACAGCAGAGGTCCCAGTATGGATCTCTGCCGAACACTTACTGGTCAGAGTCAGATGTACAGCACGGAAACAGATCCTTCAGACCAACTTGTCCATGCCAACGAGATATTCCAACATAATCTAGTCCTATTTGCCAGCATTTGGGCCATATCTCTCTAAACCCTTCCTGTTCCTCTATACATCCAGATGCTTTTTCAATGCTGTGATTGTACCAGCCTCCTCCACTTCCTCTGGCAGCTCGTTCCATACATGCGCCACCTTCTGCGTGAAAATGTTGCCCTATAGGTCCACTTCATATCTTTCCTGTCTCACCGTAAACCTATGCCCTCTAGTTCTGGACTCCCACACTCCAGAGAAAAGAATACCTTACTGAAGTCCATATAGATCATGTCTACCACTCTAGTCACAGACTTCCAGCCAGAAAAACACTCTTCCACAACTACCCTTGGCCTTCTATTAGGCCTCATTCCTGAAGAAAGGCTGATGCCCAAAACATTGATTCTCCTGCTCCTTGGATGCTGCCTGGCCTGCTGCACTTTTCCAGCGCCACACTTTTCAACTCTGGTCTCCAGCATCTGCAGTCCTCACTTTCTCCTTCTAATAGGCAAGCCATTTTTGAATTCAAGCAACCAATTCACTCAAATTAACTCAGGAGAAATTGGTGAGAGTTCAGAAACCATTTGGACAGTATGTCAAATTTTAGGAAAAGATTAAGTAGAGCATTGTACAACTTTTAAATGCTGTCTAGCCAATGTGTGATAAAACAGGAAGCCGACAACAAATCAAAAATTCACAATTTTGCCCATGGGGAAAGTGTTAGTGTTAGTTTCAGTAATAGGTGAACCTTTAAAAGCAAGGTTTAGTGGACCTTATCGGGTCAAAAGAAAATTGAGTGAGTGAACTATTCGATAAGGCCTCCAGACAGAAAGAAACCTCAGTGTGTCACGTGAATATGTTCTTCCGTTTAACAGGGAAGGAAAGCAAGAGGACAATGTGTTTTTGATTACAACACAGAAGGAAGAACTAAGTTCAAAGATTCTGAACTGGATATTCCTCAAATTAAAATCGGACAATGAGGAAGTTCTCAAAAATTGGGATAAATTTTGTGAACTACCTTCCAGAGGAAAATCAAAATGACTTAGAAAAGTTATTACAATCACATGGGGAGATATGTGGGAGCAAGCTGGTAAGTAATATTCTAATTACATATGATGTGGATATAGGAAATGCTGCTCAAATCAAGCTTATCGACTTAACCCTCTTACACTGGTTCAAAACAAGATTGAACACATGCTCAAAGACTACATAATCAAATTGAGTTGCAATGAGTTGCCTGGAATGGAGAATAGGTCGTACGAGGATAGGTTGAGAGTGCTAAGCCTTTTCTCGTTGGAACGGCGAAGGATGAGGGGTGACTTGATAGAGGTTTATAAGATGATCAGAGGAATAGATAGAGTAGACAGTCAGAAACTTTTTCCCCGGGTGCAACAGAGTGTTACAAGGGGACATAAATTTAAGGTGAAGGGTGGAAGGTATAGGGGAGATGTCAGGGGTGGGTTCTTTACCCAGAGAGTGGTGGGGGCATGGAATGCACTGCCTGTGGGAGTGGTAGAGTCAGAATCTTTGGTGACCTTTAAGCGGCAATTGGATAGGTACATGGATGGGTGCTTAAGCTAGGACAAATGTTCGGCATAACATCGTGAACCGAAGGGCCTGTTCTGTGCTGTATTGTTCTATGAGTGGAGCTCACCCATAATAATGATACCAAATCCACATGGTACCCAACAACGGTGTGGGCTGTCACAACATCAATGCAGTTACAAAATCTGACTCATATCCTATTCTACATTTGGAAAATTGGGTTGACCAAGGTGGAATAAATAACTTACATTTCTAAGTTGGACTTACTCAGAGGATATCAGCCTGTACCTTTATCAATAAGCGAAGACAATTTCAGCTTTTATGACACCAAATGGACTGCACCAGCTTACAGTCATGTCATTTAGTAAGAAAAATGCACCAACCATATTTGAAAGACTAATCAATAAAGTCATTTCTGGATTATTCAATTGTGTGGTGTATATAGATGACCTGGTGATTTTTAGTCACACGATAGGAACATTATCAGAATTATTTGGTCGACTTCGGGAAGGAGGCTTGGTGATAAACCTGGCTAAGTCACATTCCTGGGCCATATCATTGGACATGGACAGTTGGCACAATGAGATGTGAAAACAAAGGTTATTTGGGAGTTTCGCATACCATAGATAAAGAGGAAAATACTATGATTCCTGGGATTGAGTGGGTTTTCATTGGAAATTTAGCAGTGAGGTTGCTCCTCTGATTCATTTATTAAAGTAATGCAGAACATTTCAGTGGATGATTGACTGTCAGAAGGTGTGTAACAGCCTGAAAGCTGTGTTAACCACTGACCTAGTGTTAGCCACACCTAATTACGCAAAGCCATTCAAGGTGGCTATCGCTGCCAGTGACTGTCGGTGCCTCTGCTGTACTGTTACAAGAGGACGACAAGATAGAAAGACTTACTGGTAGTTTTCCAGAAAATGAAATAATCAATGGAAATATTCCACGATTGAGAAAGAAACCTTGAGCTTGGCGTTATGTCATTTCAACGTTTATGTTGCCACTAAAGTGTCTGAAACATTTGTATATATTGATTATAGCCCTTCAAAGTTTCTGGAGAAATTGAAAGACAAAACTTCCACACTGTTTAAATAAAGCTTATTACTGCAGCCATTCAATTTGAAAATTATACATATGTCAGGATGAGAGAACATAATTGTGAGAATGTCTCAGAAATTTCGATAAAGAACGTCAGTGGGAGTCGCTGGTGGTGTGTCCCACCTCTCTGTTTGTAGGTATTGGTTTCTTGGGGTGGGTGATGTCATTTCCACAGGCACTTAGTCAGGGACTCTCACCGGTGATGTTGCCTGGTGTGGTGCTGAAGCATTCTGAAAATGGGCCTTCAAGTTCAGCAAGCTAACTTATCATTAACCTTCTCAATAAATAAATCTTCTCAAAAATCACGAGGATCTACATGTATTTGGAAAGACAAGGACTGATTAGGGATAGTCAGCATGGCTTTATGGAATCATGTCTCACAAACTTGATTGCGTTTTTTGAAGAAGTAACAAAGAGGATTGATTAGGGCAGAGCGGTGGGCATGATCTGTATGGACTTCATTAAGGCGTTCGACAAGGTTCCTCATGGTAGACTGGTTAGCAAGGTTAGATCTCTTGGAATACAGGGAGAACTAGCCATTTGGATACAGAACTGGCTCAAAAGGTAGCTGATGGTAGTGGAAGGTTGCTTATAAGACTTGAGGGTCGTGACCACAAGGATCAAAGCTGGGTCCACTCATTTTCATCATTTATATAAATGATTTGGATATGAACATAAGAGGTATAGTTAGCAAGTTTGCAGACAACACCAAAACTGAAGGTGTAGTGGACAGCGAAGAAGGTTACCACAGATTACATCAGATGGGCCAATAGGCTGAGTGGCAGATAGAGTTTAAATGTGAGGTGCTGCAATTTGGAAAGGCAAATCAAGACAGGACATGTACACTTAACAGTCAGGTCCTGGGAGTGTTGCTGCAGAAAGAAACCTTGGATTGTAGGTTCATAGTTCCTTGAAAGTAGAGTCACAAATAGATAGGTTAGGATAACCCAAAGGCATTTTATGCGTATGTGAGAAACATGAGAATGACGAGAACGAGGGTAGGTCCGATCAAGGACAGTAGTGGGAGACTGTCGGAAGAGATAGGAGAGGTGTTGAATGAGTATTTTTCTTCAGTATTTACAAACGAGAGGGACCGTATTGTTGAAGAGGAGAGTGTGAAATGGACTGGTAAGCCAGAGGAGATACTGGTTAGGAAGGAAGATGTGTTGGACATTTTGAATAACTTGAGGATAGACAAGTCCCCCGGGCCTGACAGGATGTATCCTAGGATTATGTGGGAAGCAAGAGAGGAAATTGCAGAGCTGTTGGCAATGATCTTTTCGTCTTCACTGTCAACGGGGGTGGTACCAGGGGACTGGAGAGTGGCGAATGTTGTGCCCCTGTTCAAAAAAGGGAATAGGGATAACCCCGGGAATTACAGGCCAGTTAGTCTTACTTTGGTGGTAGGCAAAGTAATGGAAAGGGTACTGAGGGATAGGATTTATGAGTATCTGGAAAGAAACTGCTTGATTAGGGACAGCCAGCACAGATTTGTGA
>NC_057726.1:72718399-72737703 GCF_004010195.1 Chiloscyllium plagiosum
TTCAAGAGTCGTGAAGTGGTGTTGCAACTGTACAGGACTTTGGTTAGGCCACAGTTGGGGTACTGTGTGCAGTTCTGGTCGCCTCACTTTAGGAGAGATGTGGAAGCTTTGGAGAG
The DNA here is from genome assembly GCF_004010195.1 of Chiloscyllium plagiosum. NCBI lineage: Eukaryota > Metazoa > Chordata > Chondrichthyes > Orectolobiformes > Hemiscylliidae > Chiloscyllium > Chiloscyllium plagiosum. Next base: position 72,718,516 of record NC_057726.1, read on the forward strand.
GGTGCAGAGAAGATTTACCAGGATGTTGCCTGGAATGGAGAATAGGTCGTACGAGGATAGGTTGAGAGTGCTAGGCCTTTTCTCATTGGAACGGAGAAGAATGAGGGGTGACTTGATAGAGGTTTATAAGATGATCAGAGGAATAGATAGAGTCGACAGTCAGAAACTTTTTCCCCCGGGTACAACAGAGGGGACATAAATTTAAAGTGAAGGGTGGAAGGTATAGGGGAGATGTCAGGGGTGGGTTCTTTACCCAGAGAGTGGTGGGAGCATGGAATGCGCTGCCTGTGGGAGTGGTAGAGTCAGAATCTTTGGTGACCTTTAAGCGGCAATTGGATAGGTACATGGATAGGTACTTAAGCTAGGACAAATGTTCGGCACAACATTGTGGGCCGAAGGGCCTGTTCTGTGCTGTATTGTTCTATGTTCTATGTTGTAAAAGAAGGCATTTGGTATACTTCCCTTTATTGGACAGAGCATTGAGTATAGGAGTTGAGAGGTCATGCTGTGGCTGTGCTGTGCATTGGTTAGGCCTTTTTTGAAATATTTTCTGTGCAATTCTGATCTCCCTCCTATCTGAAGGGTGTTTTGAATCTTATTACGATTCAGAAAAGATTTACGAGGATGTTACCAGGGTTGGAGATTTGAGCTGTTAGAAGAGGCTGAATAAGTTGGGGCTGTTTTCCCTGGAGCACAGAGACTGAGGAGTTTAAATAAAAAAATCGCATGGGGCATGGATAGGCTAAATAGACAAGGTATTTTCCCTGGGGTTGGGGTGTCCAGAACTAGGTTTGAGGTGAGAAAATAAAAATCTAAAAGGAACGTAAGGGGCATTTTTTCACTCAGAGGGTGGTACATGTATGGAATGAGCTGCCAGGAGAAGTGGTGGAGGCTGCTACAATTGCAACATTTAAAAAGACATCAGGTTGGATATATGAACTGGGAAGGGTTTTGAGAGATATGGGCCAAGTGCTGGCAAATGGGACTAGATTGGGTTGGGATATCTGGTCGGCATGGACGAGTTGGACCAAAGGGTCTGTTTCCATGCTGTACATCTCTATGTCTCTATGACTCTGAAGACTGAGGCATTCAGTGGTAGAAAAGAATAGAACTAAAATAGAATGTAGTGAATATTTACATGCTGAGTGTCAATATGTAACATGTATTAATAGCATCAAAGTAAAAGCTTTTAAAAATGAAACCATCTTTGTAGTTTGATTTTTTTTTTAAAACAAGGGGGAGGCATGAAACTACGGTGGCTTTCCAGTGTTTTGTCCTGGTTTCTTTCAGAAAGATTGGGAGACAGCTTTGAGAAGATAAACAACTTGTGAAGCCTTGGAGTTTTTTAAAAATAAAGGTGGAACAATAGAAGCAGCCCGAATGGGTGCGGTCTGTCTACCACCCAAGAAACGAAGGATTTTAGGTTTAGTTTTCAATAGTTGTCGCAGTGGTCTCAGCAGGGTTGGAAGGCAGTGAATCTCACCTGGCTGCTATGCTCTTTTTCTCAAAGTCTTCACTGAATTTTTTTCCTCCTGGGCTACAAGCTTTTGCCAAGGGTGTGTTTATAGTGAAATAATCTATTATTCTGTTAAGTTTTCCAGTGAAGTTTAGCTATTCCAAGTTCTCTTTCTTTTGTTGTATTTTGACTGAAGTGTTTGAATAAATTGTGTTTTACTTAATGTAGAGTAGTTTGACTAATCAAATTGCATCTAGAACATAGTATCTCACATTCATGTTTAAAAGTTAGGTTCTAGGTTACCTCTTTAATATATTTTGAAGGGGTCTGGTCTGGTCCATAACAAGCAAAATCAGGAAGGACAGATGGCCAGAAGGGCAGGAACCTCAAGGTCAAGGATATTTGAAGGAGGAGAGACCATGTTGGCCCAGAATTACCAGTCTGGGGATAAATGGATCCCAGCATTAGTTGTGGCTGAAACCGAATCATTGTCATATGTGATACAGACTAAAGATGAACTGGTCAGGAGCAGATACATGAACCAGCTGATCACCGCACCTCACTAACCTGATGGCAGGTCCCTCAGAATACAGAGCCAGCTCAGATGGGGCCACTGGTGTTTATTGAGTCATGTGTCTCCAAACCAGACCGGTTATACCAGTGATGGTGGTGGGGGGGGTAGAAAATAGGTGCATCATGGGGCAACAACAGTCAAAGAACGATGTGTTCTACAGATCAATAAGAGTTTCCAAAAGCCTGGGAGGCTACATTAGACAAAAAGGTTCCTGAGTCAAGAAGATGGCTCTCTAGGAACTGCCATCCCCTGAGCAACTGATCACGTCAACATAGCCTACATGTGGAACATCTTATCTAAGGAGGAAGTGGTCATTCTTCCATGGTTGTTATGTTTTTGTAAATATTCCTAACTCAGATTGTAAGTTTGCTTGCTAAGCTGGTAGATTTGTTCTCAGACGTTTTGTCATCGTGCTAGGTAACATCAGTAAGCCTCCGGTGAAGCGCTGATGCTCTATCCTGCTTGCTATGTATCTGCCTTGATTTGTGGTGGTATGTGATACAGTTTCCAGTTCCGTTCCCGAGAGGTTGGTAAATGGGGTCCAAATTGCTACGTTTGTTAATGGAGTTCCAGTTTGAATGCCAGGCCTCTAGGAATTCCCGTGCGTGTCTTTGTTCAATATTCAGGAACAACAGGTACCCGATAAGCGCAGTCTGCCAATTCCTGCACAACAGACCGAAACAGGAAGACAACATGCCCAGAGATTTTTGCCACTGTACCATACATCAAAGACATCTCAGAGGTGACGACCAGACTACTCCAGCCCCTAAGCATCATGGTAGCCTACAAACCTACAACCACACAAACAGCTTCTGATGAATTTAAAAGGACCCTGTACCAACAGCCAGCAGAATAAACGTCATATCGAAAATAAATGGAGGAGAACTTCTTAAAAGGTAGACATTCTTGGAAGCGGCTTCGCAGTAAGGTTATAAATCAACTAAGAAAAAGTGAGGACTGCAGATGCTGGAGATCAGACCCTTACCTGATCTGGACATAAGGCACCACAAAGAATATTACAGAAAACAAAAATTCATGGCATAAGGAGTATCATATTGGCATGGATAGAAGATTAGCCAACTAAGAGAAAGCACAGAGTTGGGATAAATGGATCCTTTTCAGGCTGGCAGGATGTCACAAGCAATGTATCACAAGAATCGGTGCAGAGGCTTCAACTCTTTACAAATTATCCAAATGATTTGGATGAAGGGACCTAAGGTATAGTGGCTAAATTTGCTGTTGAAAGTAAGTTGTGAAGAGGACATAAGAAATCTACAAAAGTATACAGAGAGAGTGAGTGACCAAGATCTGGCAAATGGAGCACGATGTTGGCAAGTAGGAAACAGTTCATTTTCACAGAAAGAATAAAAAAAAGCATATAATCGAAGTAGTGAGAGGTAGCAAAGCTCTGAGATGCAGAAATCTGGGTATTCTAGTGCATGAATCACAGCAAATTATTTTGCAGGTATAGCAAGTTCTCAGGAAAGCCTACAGAACGTTGTGGTTTATTGCAGAGGAAATTCAATGCAAGAGCAGAGAGGTATGATTCAGTTATAGAGTCAGTCATACAGTAATACAGATGGAAACTGGCTTTTCGGCCCAAACTGGTCCATCTTACCCACTCGGCTAGTTCCAATTGCCCACATTTGGTCCATATCCATCTAAACCCTTCCCATCGATGAACTTATACCAATATTTTTGCAATGTTGTTATTGTACTGGCCCCAGCCTCTTTCTCTGGCAGCCCATTCCATAGAAACACCACTCTCTGCAAGAAGGTGCCCCTCAGTTCCTTCTTAAATCACCTTACCTTAAAACTATACCCTCTAGTATTCATTTCCCCATCCCTGGGAAAGACTATATGCATTCATCCTATTTTATACACCTCAAACTCCTATGTTCCAAGGAAAAAAAATCTTATTCTGGCTAACTTCTCACTCTCACTCAAGCCTACTAGCCCTGGTGATCGCTTCATAAAATCTTCTTTGCACTCTTTCCAGTTCAATTACGTCTTTCTTATAACAGGATAGCCAAAACTGTACACAATACTCCGATTGCTGCCTCACCAACAACTTATACAGCTGTAATTTATTGTCCTAACTCCAATATTCAATACCTCAACCAATGTAGGCCAGCATGCTAAATGCCTTATTCACCACCCTGTCTACCTGTGATGCCATCTTCCACGAATGAGGTACTTGTATTCCTTGGTCCCTCTGCTCCACAACACTCCTCAGGACCTTCCCATTTACTGTATAACTCAGAATGATTTGACTTTCCAGAAGTATAACACCTCACACTTATCTGGATTGAATTGCATTTGCCAATCCATAGCCAACTTCCCTAACTGATCAAGATGCCTCGAATCTTCGATAACATTCCTAGTTATCAACAATACCTCCTAATTTTGTATCGCCTGCAAACTTAGTAAACATGCTTTGCACATTCATATCCAGATCATTGATGTAAATAGCAAACAACAAAAGGTTCCAGCACCGACCCGTGGCATACCACTAGTCACAGGCCTCCAGTCCAAGAAACAACCTTCAACCATTACCCTCTGCTTTTCACTATCGAGCCAATTTAAAGTATAATTAGCTAGCTCTCCCTGGATCCCACGTGATCTAACCTTCTGACTAGCTTGCCGTGTGGGACCTTGTCAAAGGCCTTACTAAAGTGCATACAGACAACATCCACTGCCCTACCCTCATCTATCCACTTGATAACCTCTTTGAAAAACTCAGATTTGTATTACTTCCCATGTACAAATCAATGTTGACTATCTCTAATCAGACCTTGACTATCCAAATGTTGATCCTGTCAGTTAGTAACCCCTCCAACAACTTGCCTACCACTGACGTCAAGCTGACTGGCCTGTAGTTCCCCAGTTTGTCTTTGCTACCTTTCTTAAACAATGGAACAACATTAGACACCCTCTAATCTTCTGGAACTTCACAAATGGCGAAAGATAAAGCAAAAATCTTCACAAGGGCCTCTACAATTTCTTCCCTAGCCTCCAAAAACATCCAAAGGTGGACCTGATCAGGCCCACCTTAACGTATTTTAAGGCTGTAAACACTTCCTCTCCGGTAATATGTATGCAGTCCAAGACATCACCACTTGTTTCCCTTATTTCCTTAGCATCCACGATTCTCTTCTCAGTATTTACTGAAGAAATATTCATTAAAAATCCCCCCAACTCCTCCCATCTCCTGTGGCTCCACACAGATAGCCATGCTGATCTTTAATGAGACCTATTCTCTCCCTAGCCATGCTTTTAGTCTTAATGTAGCTATATAACCTCTTTGACCTTATCTGCCAGTTCAACAGAGCACTGGCAAGATTGCATCTGGAGTACTTTTATCAACATAGTTCAGCGTACTTAGGGAAGAAATCAGTTCAGAGAATGTTTTCTAGGTTAATATCTGGAGGAGTGAGCAGACTGCCTTATGAGCAAAGAGGAGTGGGGTTAGGCCTGTATCCTCTGGTTCAATTAAGATGACTTAATTGAAACAAAATCCTGAGGATACTTGACCAAATGGGTGTTGCAAAGATGCGTCCTCTTCTGGGAGGATGTGGATTGAGGAGTCATGCTTTAACATTGAGGAGATTTAAGACAGAAGAAGAAATATTTGCTCTCAGAGGGCTGTGGGGTCTTTGTGCATCCACTGCCTTTTGGGGAAGGTATTCCAATCTTTAAATATTTTTCAGGCAGATTACATTCTTGATGATCAAGTGGCTAAAAGATCAGGAATATGCAAGAATGTAGAGTTGAGGTTATTAGCAGATCAACCATGATCTTAATTGAATTGTGAAGCATGCTTGAATCTCTATTGTTGTGCCTTATGTTAACTAAGTATGAATTAACATACATTATTGTCAGTACAAGTGGAGCATATAAACAAGTTAAAGTAACCATAAAAATAACAGTCACAATTTTGATCATTTTGGTTTATGGTTCCTCCAGGGTTGATGCTTTGCAAATTATATGAGCCAGTGATCGCAGCTAATCTGGAGTCAAGGCTCAAACTAATAAGTGTGAAGGGATTAACAGGAAGAAACAGCCCATTTTGATTTGACATGGCTGTTAACAAAAAGGAGGAAGTTCAAAGTTTGTGCGAAGATTTGTAGCTCGGGTGCTCGTTGTTGTGGTTCTGTTCACCGAGCTGGAAGTTTTTGTTGCAAACGTTTCGTCCCCTGGCTAGGCGGCATCATCAGTGCTTGGGAGCCTCCTGCGAAGCGCTTCTTTGATGTTTCCTCCGGTGTTTATAGTGGTCTGTCCCTGCCGCTTCTGGTTGTCAGTTTCAGCTGTCCGCTGTCGTGGTTGGTATATTGGGTACCCAGCACTGATGATGTCGCCTAGCCAGGGGACGAAACGTTTGCAACAAAAACTTCCAGCTCGGCGAACAGAACCACAACAAGGAGGAAGTATATGTCAGGTATAGACTGTAGAGATCAAGTGAATCCTTAAAAGAGTATGAATGCAGGAAGAGTGTACTTGAGGGAAATCAGGAGGGCAAAAGGGGGACGTGAGATAGTTTTGGCAAATAGGGATAGAATAAGCAAAGATTAGCAAGGCAGCCTCTGTGTGGAGCTGCAAGAGATGGGGAAGATACTAAATTAGTATTTTGTATTAATGTTTACTGTGAAGGCTACAGATATGGCAAAATACATGGTGACATCTGAAAATGTCCATATTACAGGTGGTCGTGGTGGTGTATGTCTTGAAATGCATAAAAGTGGTTAAGTCCCCAGGACCTGATCAGGTTTTCCCCTCTAACTCTGTGGAAAGCGATTGCTGGGTCACTTGTGAGATATTTGTATCATCGATAGATACAGGTGAGGTGCCGGAAGACTGGAGGTGGGTTAACGTGGTGCCATTATTTAACAAAGGTGGTAAGGAAAAGCAGGGAACTATTGACTGGTGAGTTTGACGTCAATAGTGGGCAAGATGTTGGAGAGATTCCTGAGGGATAGGATTTACATGTACTTGGAAAGGCAAGAACCGATCAGGGATAGACAGCATGTCTTTGTGCATGGGAAATCATGCCTCATGAACGTGATTGAGCTTTCTGAAATAGTAACAAAAAGAAGATTGATGAGGGCAAAGCAATGGATCTATATGGACTTCAGTAAGGCGTTCAACATGGTTCCTCATGGGAGACTGGTTAGCAAGGTTAGGTCTCATGGAATACAGAGATAACTAGCCATTTGGATACAGAACTGGCTCAAAGGTAGAAGTCAGAGGGTGGTGGTGGAGGGTTGTTTTTCGGACTGGAGGCCTGTGACCAGTGGAGTGCCACAAGGATCAGTGCCACAAGGTCCATTGCTTTTTGTCCTTTATATAAATGATTTGGATGTGAGCTTAAGAGGTACAGCTAGTAAATTTGCAGATGACACCAAAATTACAGCGTAGTAGTCAGCAAAGAAGATTATCTTAGATTACAATGGGATCTTGATCAGATGGGCCAATGGGCTGAAGAGTGGCAGATGGAGCTAATTTAAATAAATGTGAGGTGCTGCATTTTGGAAAAGCAAATCAGAGCAAGACTTATACATTGAAAGGCAAGGTCCTGGGGATTGTTGCTGAATAAAGAGACCTTGGAGTGAAGGTTCACAGTTCCTTGAAAGTACAGTTGCAGGTAGATAGGGTAGGGAAGGCAGCGTTTGGTATGTTTTCCTTTAATGGTCAGAGCATTGAGAATAGGAGGTCATATTGCAGCTGGACAGGGCATTGGTTAGGGCACTGTTGGAATATAGTGTGCGATTCTTGTCTCCTTCCTATCAGAAGGATGTTGTGAAACTTGAAAGGGTTCAGAAAAGATTTACAAGGATGTTGCCAGGGTTAGAGGATTTGAGCTATAGGGAGAGGTTGAATATGTTGGGGCTGTTTTCCCTGGAGCATCAGAGACTGAAGGGTGTCTTCATACAGGTAGACAAAATCTTGAGGAACATGGAGAGGATAAATAGACAAGGTCTTTTCCTAAAGGGTGGGGGAATCCAGAACTAGAGGGCATAGGTTTAGGGTGAGAGGGAAAGATATAAAATGGACCTAAGGGGCAACATTTTCATGCAGAAGGTGGTGTGTGTGTATGGAATGAACTGCCAGAGGAAGTGGAGGCAGCTGGTACAATTACAACATTTAAAAGGCATATGGATGAGTATGTGAATAGGAAGGGTTTAAGAGGGATATGGGCCAGGTATTGGGAATGGGACAAGAATACCTTCGGACATCTGGTTGGCATGGATAAGTTGGACCAAAGGGTCTGTTTCTACGACGAATTCTGCAATGGTGCTGCTCCTGTTTTAGGTAGCTGTGTTGGGCATTTCAAACTGTGACAGGATTATTTTAATTGGCTTGAGTGAGAAATTTTGCCACATGCCCTTAATTTTTGTACTTACTGTCAAATGTAACAAAATTAAGAACTGCAGATGTTAGAAATCTGGAAAAAAAATACCAAAGCTTGTGTGAGAAACTTAGCAGGTCTGGCAGGATGAGAGGAAAAAACAGATTTAAATGTTTAGAGTCCAGTGCACTGTCTGCATTTAGGAAAAAGGTGGTATTTATGTCAATTACAGTGAGGCAAGAGGACAGGAAGTGGATAGGTGGAGAGTGCGAGCAATAAGTAGGTGAAAATGATTTGGCTGAAACGAAAGAAACCAATTTCATTAAGTACCTTCGGTGTTAGGATGGACAATTGGTCATGCCCTAAATTGTGAAATTCCATATTGTGTTCTAAAGGCTAAGGTCCCCAAGCAGATGAGATGTTATCCATCTAGCGTGCATTAAACTTATTGAAGTACTACAGCAGGCTTGAGACCGAAGTGTTGTCACAATTCCCACCTCGGGCAACTGCCTGTGTGGAGTTTGCACGTTCTCCCCGTGTCTGCGTGGGTTTCCTCCCACAGTCCAAAGATGTGCAGATTAGGTGAATTGGCCATGCTAAATTGCCCACAGTGTTAGGTGGATTAGTCAGGGGTAAATTTCTCTTTGGTGGGTCGGTATGGACTTGCTGGCCCGAAGGGCCTGTTTCCACACTGTAGGTAATCTTATCTGATCTGCAATGTAATCATGCAGTCTTACACTGTGCTGACTGCCAAATTGGAATCATCTCAGAAAGTAGTTATTTTATAAACACACAGAATGAAAGCAAACAACATTCTAATTGAAAATTTAGCTTAAACTTGCCCATCAAAAAAAATCAACACGGTTGATTTCATTATGTGTCAACGATGTCTAACTGGATTGTATCCACTCTGAGGACTTAACTTAGAGCTGCCATTTCCAAACCTCCAGTTTGTTGGAAGTTAAAATGTTTGGGAAACATCTTGCTCTGGTTACCTGAGCACCATTCATTGTACACTACCGGAGTTTCAAGTCGCTATATGCAGAGGCACAAGGATTGCATATAGCCCTTAGCTTGGTTTTTCCTGCTCTCTCTCAAAGTGCAAAAGCAGTGGCCTGTTTTCTTGGGGGGGAGGGGGGAGAGAGAGAGAGAGAGAGAGAGAGAGAGAGAGAGAGACTGGTAAAACTGTTTCTGTTGACAGAAATATAAAGACAAGAGGTCACAGACACAAGTCATTGACAAAAGAAGCAATGACCTCTCAGAAATTCATCTGGATACTTCACAAATGCATAGAGTTGTTTTGATAAGTTCACCCTTGCCCAAATTTGAGAACAAATAAAACAATGTAAAACACAAAAAGTGACAAACTGAAAAAGGCAATTATGACGACAATATAAAAATACTTCATGTTGTTTCACTTCTACAAGCCTAGTTTTGAGAGAAAAGTAATTGAAATGGCAGAATAGTTTTTGAAGACTGCTGCAAATATTAAATAGTTTGAAGTAATGTAATGGATATGTAGCCTGGAAGTTCTGCACGTTCTGAGCAACATAATTTTTGTTATATTCTCACTCCCACTGAAACATCCACACTCAAAGACAGATCTCCATCAGCCACAAATAATGAATAGTAAAATGATTGGCAGGAAAATAGCAACCTCACTAATTTATGGGTTCGGAGGGAATGGAATTCTGAAAATCCATCCAGATCAGTTTTTTTTAAAGCTAGTATGTAGAAGACCATACAACAGAAGGAGCAATCCTGGACTTAATGTCTCATTAGATGTGAGAGGAAAGTCATTTTTTTTTGCACAGAACGTGGCAAGTGCCTGAAAAATGCTGCCAGAGGTGTTGGATGCAATTGATACAATGGAAAATTTTAAGAGGCATCTTGACAGATGTATGAATAGGCAAAGAATAGAAGGATACAGAGCACATAGAGGCCAGAGGTTTTTAGTTTAGAAAGGGATCATGCGTCAGTGCACTCTTGGTGGGCCAAAGGGCCTGTTCCATTGCTGTCCTTTTTTTGACCTTTGTTCTTATTTGTGGTAATGAAGCTGAACAACTGGTTAAAGTATCAGTGGGGTTGCATCTTGAAGAAAGCTCCAACAGATTCAATATTAGATTAGATGCCCTACAGTGTGGAAACAGGCCCTTTAGCCCAAATAGTCCACATCGATCCTCCGAAGAATAACCCACCCAGACCGATTTCCGTCTGACTAATACACCTAACACTACGGGCAATTTAGCATGGCCAATTCACATGACCTGCACATCTTTGGACTGTGGGAGGAAACCGGAGCACCCAGAGGAAACCCACGCGGACAAAGGGAGAATATGCAAACTCCACACAGTCGCCAGAGGCTGGAATCGAACCTGGGACCCTGGTACTGTGAGGCAGCAGTGGTAATCACTGAGCCACCGTGCCAGAAGAATTGTAGTAGAAAAGGACAAGGATGAATGCGAAATCAGAGTTCTCAACTGAAGGCTAATTTTAGTAAGATCAGATATGATTTGGCCAGAGTGATCTGGGAGCAGATGCTTTCAATTAATTCTATTAGGGGATATACAACATTGGATTAAGAGAAAAATGGCTTATGGCAAGGCACCAAGGGTTCAAAACAGAAGAAACCAGAGTACAGAATGTGTAAGAGGGAATCTAAAAAGTTGAGGAAAGCTCAAAGGGGATGCGAAAGGATACTAGCAGATAAAATAAGAGAAATATTCGAAGTCATTTACTGGTATATTAAGGGTGAAGGGAACAATGAGGAAAAAAGTGGGGTCCATTAAAAGACCACAGTGGTAATTTATGTTTGGACCCAACAGATCAAGGTAGGATTCTAACTGAATAGCTTATGACCGCATCTACGAGTGACAGGGATGATAGAGGTATGGAAATGCAAGATTAGATCATGTGGGATTCAGAAAGAGCTAGCCAACTAGATACAAAATTGGCTTGATGTTTGGCTTGCATTTTGGTAGGACAAACCAGGACAGGACTTATACTGTTAATAATCACACAACACCAGGTTATAGTCTAACAGGTTTAATTGGAAGCACACTAGCTTTTGATTAGATTAGATTACAGTGTGGAAACAGGCCCTTCGGCCCAACAAGTCCACACCGACCCGCCGAAGCGAAACCCACCCATACCCCTACATTTACCCCTTACCTAACACTACGGGCAATTTAGTATGGCCAATTCACCTGACCTGCACATCTTTGGACTGTGGGAGGAAACCGGAGGAAACCCACGCAGACACGGGGAGAACGTGCAAACTCCACACAGTCAGTCGCCTGAGGTGGGAATTGAACCCGGGTCTCTGGCGCTGTGAGGCAGCAGTGCCACCGTGCCACCGTGATTGTGGCAACTACCCCCTGATGAAGGAGCATCGCTCCGAAAGCTAGTGTGCTTCCAATTAAACCTGTTGGACTATAACCTGGTGTTGTGAAATTTTTAACTTTGTACACCCCAGTCCAACACCGGCATCTCCAAATCATATACTGTTAATAACAGGGTACTGAGAAAGGACGCTGAGGGAAAGCATAAAATTAAAGAACCCAAAGAATGTTCGAAATTAAGCAAAAAGGAAAAGTATTAGGTATGATAACTTTGCTGGGAAAAGCAGGAAGTCCAGCTCTGTACAAGAACAAATTTAAGCAGCTATGAAACTTAACTAAGGAGGACCAAAAGCCTTTGATAGATCACTTCAAGTATCTACGAGGAAAGACAATTGGGGTTTGAATAAAGGGTTTACTGACCAAGCATGTGAGGTGGAAAACAATAAGGTATGGATTAAAGACATTTAAAAAAAGTCAGTAATCAGGTTTAAACAAGAACATGAGATAATGAGTGTGACCAAACTTTAGAGGATAACAACACAATGTCAGTACAAGGGCAGTTTCATTATCACTATTCTTATAATGTGATCAAAAGACTAACAAGTTCATCACAAGCACAGCAGCAATGGGGGGAGGACAACATGTTCATCAGCATGAGTTTGATTGACATGTTTAGTGGGCAAAAATTGCATAAATACTAAAGATCGTAAATGCCACTTTTGCAGTAGTCTGAGGGAGCACGAGGTTGCGTAGTGCTGGTACTGTTACACTGCTGAGGTTTTGGAACCTCTACTTAGGCTAGACTTGGTGTCTTGTTACTCTGTAACTGTGATACTGTAGTGAATGTTTAAATAAAGGTGCGAAACCTTTAATAGACTGCTTGTAAGAATTTTATTCCAGGCAATTGAATGATCTCAGGGAAAAAAAACAGGGAAGGTTGAAGAGATACCCACTGAAGGTCTGGAGGAGAGTTCAACAGTACTGGGAAGTGTTGTTTAACATAGAAATCCAGGATTGCAGGTACATAGCTCCTTAAAAGTGACATCACAAGGATACAGGGTGGTGAAGGCAGTGTTTGGCACACTTCCCTTATTAATAAGGCCACATTTGGAATACTGCATATGATTCTGGTTGCGCTGTTATAGGAAGCATTTGTTAAACTGGAAAGGGTGCAAAAAAGATTGACAAAGATATTATAATTCAAACCATTTAGCCTTGATAAGAATTGACTGGGGCATTTTTCTCTGGAGCAAAGGAGACTTGGAGGTGACCTTATAGAGGTTTATAAAATCATGAGGGGCATAGATAAGATAAATGGCCAAGATACTTTCCCCAGGGTAGGGGAGTCCAAAACTAGAGAAAGGTTTAAGGAGAAAGGGGACATGTTCAAAAACGAACCTGAGGGACAATCATTTCCACAGATGATGTATGGAACGAGCAGTCACAGGAAGTGATAGCGGTGGGTATAATTAGGACATTTAAATGACATTTGGACAGGTACTACCTGCACTAGTCCCACATTCTAGAATGCTGTGAACTTCAACTGCTCATCCAAGTAATGTTTAAAGCAAGTGAAGTTTCCTGCCTCAACTACACTCCCAGGCAGTGTATTGCAGACTCCCACCCCACACAGTGCAAAATCTTTCCTCAAATCCCCTCAAATGAGATCATGAAGGCTGAATTTACGAAGTTAGAAGCCAGATTGAAAGCCCTGACCTCAAAAAGGTAGTAATCTTCGGATTAGGCATTTAATATGTGGCTGAGCACGTGCTTTAGGAGGGAGGGCTTCAGGTTTCTGAATAACAGACAATTTCTGGGGAAGGTGGGACCTACTCAAGAGGGATAGTCTTCACCCAAACAGTGATGGGTCTGATATTCTTGTGGGTGATTTTTCTCGCATCATTGGGTGGACTTTAAACTCGCTTGGCAGGGGTTGGGAACCTCTGAGTTAATGAGAATGGGTGACATCTTAAGGAAAGTGAGAATCAAGGCAGTAAATAAAAAGCAAGCAGCAGCTGAGCAGTGTAGCACTAACGTGAGTGGAAACCAGGTAATGACAGAAAAAGTGGAATGTTTGAAAACAAAGTTTCTTCTGGTGGAGCTGTTAGGATTCAAAAAGATGGTATTAAAAACAAGCATAGGGCCACTTTACCTAAATGCTCACAGCATTTGGAACAAGATAAATGTTTTGACGGCCAAATCACTAGTTTGGGCAGCACAGTGGCACAGTGGTTAGCACTGCTGCCTTACAGCTCCAGGGACCCGGGTTCAATTCCCGCCTCAGGCAACTGTCTGTGTAGAGCTTGCACCTTCTCCCAGTGTCTGCGTGGGTTTCCTCCGGGTGCTCCGGTTTCCTCCCAGTCTAAAAATGTGCAGGTTAGGTGAATTGGCCATGCTAAATTGCCCCTAGTGTTAGGTGAAAGAGTAAATGTAGGAGAATGGGTCTGGGTGGGTTGCTCTTCGGAGGACTGTGTGGACTTGTTGGGCCGAAGGGCCTGTTTCCACACTGTAAGTAATCTAATCTAATTATCATGAATAGGTATAACAATATAGAGCCCTTTTCCAGACATGGTCGCAGGTGGATCATGATTAAGAGTCAGGTATCCAGGGATATCAGACTATTCGGGAGGACAGATAGGAAGGTAAAGGAGGTTGTGCAGCTCTGACATTTAAGGGTGAATCAGGGCAGTAGTGAGAGATGATTCAGGTTCTATGGAGAAAAAGGTTGAATCAATGTGGGGGCAAGTTAGAAATAGCAGGGGGAGAAAGTCACTGATCGGCACAGTCTATAAGTCACCAAATAACAACATCGTAGTGGGGCAGGCAATAAAGAAATCACTGATGCATGTAGAAATGGCACGGCAATTATCATGGGGACTTTGATCTACGTATTGACTGGTCAAACTAAGTCAGTCAAGGCAGCCTTGAGGAGGGTTCACAGAATGTATCCGTGATAGGTTCCATTACATATTATTTGAGGAAGCTATCCTCGAACTGGTCAGGAATAATTGATGATCTCAGTTAGAGATCCTCTTAGAAGGAGCAATCACAGTATGCCTGAACTCAAAGTACAGATGGAGGTGAGAAAGTAAAATCTAATACTAGTGTCTTGTGCTTAAACAAAGGAGACTACAATGGGATGAGGGAGAAATTAGCTAAGGTAGACTAGGAGCAAAGACTATATGGTGGGACAATTGAGGAACAGTGGAGGACTTTCAAAGCAATCTTTCACAGTACTCAGCAAAAGGATGTACCAGTGAAAAGAAAAGACTAGGAAAAAGGGACAATCAGCCACAGATAACTAAGGAAATAAAGGAGATAGCTAACTGAAAACGAATGCATACAAAGTGGCAAAGATTAAATGGCAAACTAGGAAATTGAAAAATCTTTAAAACAAAGGTCAACAGAAAGCCAAGAGAAAAGCTACAAATGGACAAAGTGAGGACTGCAGACACTGGAGATCAGAGTCAAAGGATGTGGTGCTGGAAAAGCACAGCTGGTCAGGCAGCATCCGAGGACCAGGAGAGTCAACGTTTCGGGCATAAGCCCTTCTTCAGGAATGAGGAAAGTGTGTCCAGCAGGCTAAGATAAAAGGTAGGGAGGAGGGACTTGGGGGAGGGGCGTTGGAAATGCGATTGCATTTCCGTCGATTCTCCTGTTCCTTGGATGCTGCCTGACCTGCTGCGCTTTTCCAGCAACACATTTTCAGCTCTGATCTCCAGCATCTGCAGCCCTCACTTTCTCCTCTTAACAAAGGATGTAGGCAAGGCAGGTAACTATAGGCCCATTAGCTTAACTTCTATATGAGGGAAAATGCTTGAATCTATCGTGGAAGAAACACTAAGACATCTGGATAGAAATTGGGCAGATGTAGCTTGGGTTCATGAAAGGCAGGTCATCTTTAACTAACTTACTGGAATTCTTTAAGGACATTACGAGTGCAGTGAACAATGGGGACCTGGTGAATGCAGTGTATCTGGTTTTTCAGAAGACATTTGACAAGGTGTCATACAAAAGGCTACTGTACAAGATAAAGCTGCATGGTGTTACAGGTAATGTATGAGCATGGATGAAAGACTGGTTGACTAATAAAGCAAAGAGTGGGGATAAATGGGTGTTTTTCTGGTTGGTGATCCGTGGTGAGTGGAGTGCCTCAAGGAGAAGTGTTGGGACTGCAATTGTTCACAATTTACATATAGATGATTTAGAAATGCAGTATACTGTCAAAGTTCGCAGATGAGTCTAAAATGAGCGGTACAGCAGACAGTGTCTACAGAGGAATATAGATAGGTTAAGTGAATGGGCAAGGGTCAGGCAGGTACAGTACATATTCATAATGTGAGGTCATACATTTTGATAGGAATAACAGCAAAACAGACTATTTAAATGGCAAAAAACTGCAGCATGTTGCTGTGCAGAGGAACATGGGTGACCTTGATCATGAATCAAAGTTGTTTTGCAGGTACAGTAGATAATTAAGGTGGCAAATGAAATATTGTCCTTCATTGCTACCGGGACAGAGTTTAAAATTAGGGAGGTTATTCTGCAGCTGTATAGGATGCTGCTGAGTACTGGTCTCCTTACTTGAGGAATGATGTACTGACACTGGATGAGGCGCAGACGAGGTTCACTAGTTTGATTCCAGAATTCAGGGGGTTGGCTTATGAAGAGAGGATGTAGACTGGGACTATACACATTGGGATTAAGAAGAATGAGGGGGGAACCTTATAGCAACATAGAATTAGGAAGGAAATAGATAAGACAGAAGCAGAGAGATTAATTTCACCTGCCAGTGGAAACAGAGTGAGGGGGCATAGCCTCAAAATAAGGGGGAGCAGATTGAAGACAGAGTTGAGGAGGAACTTCTTCACCCAAAGCGTTGTGAATCTGTGGAATTCCCTGCCCAGTGAAGCAGTGGAGGCTGCCTCACTGAATGTTTTTAAGACAAAGATAGATAGATTTTTGAACAGTGAAGGAATTAAGGGTTACGGTAAGTGGGCAGGTAAGTGAAGCTGAGTCCACAAAAAGATTTGGCCACCTCATTATAGGAAGGGTGCAGAGGGGATTTACCAGGATACTGCCTGGATTGGAGGGCATCTTATAACGAAAGGTTGAGTGAACTCGGGCTTTTTACATTGGAGGGAAGGAAGGAAGGGAGAGGTGACTAGCTAGAGGTGTACAAGATAATGAGAGACATAGATAGAGTAAATACAAAGAACAAAGAATGTTACAGCACAGGAACAGGCCCTTCGGCCCTCCAAGCCTGAACAGATCCATATGCTTTATCTCAATCACCTGTCTATTTTCTAAGGGTCTGTATGCCTTTGCTCCCTGCCCATTCATGTATCTGTCGAGATACATCTTAACTGGCGCTATTGTTCCCACCTCTACCACTTCCACTGGCAATGCATTCCAGGCACCCACCACCATCTGCGTAAAGAACTTTCCACTGCATATCTCCCTTAAACATTTCCCCTCTCACTTTGAACTCGTGACCCCTAATAATTGACTTGTCCCCTCTGGGGGAAACTTTCTTGCTATCCATCCTGTCTACACCTTTCATGACTTTGTAGGCCTCAATCAGGTCCCCTCTCAACCACCTTCTTTCCAATGAAAATAATCCTAATCTACTCAACCTCTCCTCATAGCTAGCACCCTCTATACCAGGCAACATCCAAGTGAACCTCCTGTATCCTCTCCAAAGTATCTACATCCTTTTGGTAATGTGGCTGTACGCAGTATTCCAAACGTGGCCAAACCAAAATCTTATACAACTCTAACATGATCTGCTAACTCTTGTACTCAATACCCCACCTGATGATGGAAAACATGCCATAAGCCTTCTTGACCACTCCATTGACCTGCGTTGCCACCTTCAGGGAACAATGGACCTGATATACAGAGAGATCTGGGTATTCAATTTTCCATTTACAGTATAGTTCACTCTGGAATCACATATTCCAAAATGCATCACCTTGCATTTGCCCAGATTGAACTCCATCTGCCATTTCTCTGCCCAACTCTCCAGTTTAGATTAGATTAGATTACTTACAGTGTGGAAACAGGCCCTTCGGCCCAACAAGTCCACACCGCCCCGCCGAAGCGCAACCCACCCATACCCCTACATTTACCCCTTACCTAACACTACGGGCAATTTAGCATGGCCAATTCACCTGACCTGCACATTTTTGGACTGTGGGAGGAAACCGGAGCACCCGGAGGAAACCCACGCAGACACTGGGAGAATGTGCAAACTCCACACAGTCAGTTGCCTGAGGTGGGAATTGAACCCGGGTCTCTGGCGCTGCGAGGCAGCAGTGCTAACCACTGTGCCACCGTGCCACCCAGTCTATCTATATTCTGCTGCATTCTCTGACAGTCCCCTTCACTACCTGCTACTCCACCAATCTTAGTGTCATCTGCAAACTTGCTAATGAGGTAACCTACACTTTCCTCCAAATCATTTACGTATGTCACAAATAACAGTGATCTCAGCACGGATCCCTGTGGGACAACACTAGTCACAGGTCTCCAATTTGAGAAGCTCCCTTCCACTACTACTGTCTCCTGTTGCCCAACCAGTTCTCTGTCCATCTAGCTAGAACACCCTGGACCACATGCAACTTCACCTTCTCCATCAGCCTACTATGGTGAACCTTATCAAATGCCTTACCAAATTCCATTTATATGACATCTACAGCCCTTCCCTCAATCAAATTTGTCGCATTTTCAAAGAATTCTGTGAGGTTTGCAAGACACGACCTTCCCTGCACAAAACCATGCTGGCTATCACTGATAAGCCCATTTTCTTCCAAACAGATATATATCTTTTCCCTTAGTAACTTCCTTAATCTTACCTGGATTATAGAACATAGAATATAGAACATAGAACAATACAGCACAGAACAGGCCCTTCGGTCCACGATGTTGTGCCGAACATTTGTCCTAGCTTAAGCACCCATCCATGTACCTATCCAATTGCCGCTTAAAGGTCACCAAAGATTCTGACTCTACCACTCCCACAGGCAGCGCATTCCATGCCCCCACCACTCATTATTGGCCAGTTAACCTTCATATCTCATTTTTCCTCTGCGTATTTCCTTCTTAGTAATCCTCTGTTGCTCTTTAAAAGCTTTCCAGTCCTCAGTTTTTCCACTTATCTTAGCTATGTTATACTTTTTCTCTTTTAACTTTATATGTTTCTTTACTTCCCTCATCAGCCACGGCCGCCCATGCCTCCTCCTGGGATCTTTCTTCCTTTTAGGAATGAACTGATCCTGCAACTTCTGCATTATACACAGAAATATCCGCCATTGTTCCTCCACGGTCATCCCTGCTAAGGTATTGCACAATTGAACTTTGGCCAGCTCCTCCCTCATAGCTCCATAGTTCCCTTTATTCAACAGAAGTACTGTCACTTCCGACTGTACCCTCTCCCTCTCAAATTGCAGATTGAAGCTTATTGCATTAT
>NC_057726.1:72738165-72739098 GCF_004010195.1 Chiloscyllium plagiosum
CTCATAAATCCTATCCCTCAGTACCCTTGCCATTCCATTATCCCTGCTATCCTTCTTAAACAAGGGAACAGCATTAGTAACTCTCTACTTCTCTGGGATCTTCCCCATTTTCAAGGATGCTGCAAAGATCTGTTCAAGTCCCAGCTGTTTCCTCTCTTGCTTCCCTCCGTAACCTTGGATAGATTCCATCTGGTCCTGGGGACTTGTCCACCTCAATGCCTTTTAGAATACACAACATTTCCTCACTCCTTATGCCGACTTGACCTAGAGTAATCAAAGATCTATCCCGAACCTCAACATCCACCATGTCCCTCTGCTCAGTGAATACTGATGCAAAGTACTCATTAAGAATCTTTTTTTGACTCTACGCATAACTTTCCTCCTTTGTCCTTGAGTGGGCCAACCCTTTCCTTAGTTACCCTCTTGCTCCTTATATATGAATAAGAGGCTTTGGGATTTTCCTTACATTGCTCGCTAAGAATATCTCATAACCTCTTTTAGCCCTCTTAATTCCTCATTTCAGATTACTTTTCCCCAGGGCAGAAATGGTTTTCACTTTGGAGGGTCATAATTTTAAGGTGATTGGAGGAAGGTATAGAGGAGACGTCAGAGGTAGGTTCTTTATGCAGAGAGTGGTGGGTGTGTGGAAAAGGTGAGGACTGCAGATGCTGGAGATCAGAGCTTAAAAATATCAGAGCTGATATTTAAGAACTTACCTCGACATCAACGGTCTTTTCACAGCAAAGAGCGGCGCGAGCTGGGCGAAAGTGAAGTTGGAGCGCAGAGCTGGTCGGGAAGGTAAGTGATTGATATTTGAGTGGGTGTGTTCTAGACCCCAGGCCCTACATAGTAGGGCCTCCCTCCCATCCTCCTCCTCTAACCTAACTTTAAAGTCCACAGGTAAGCTACTCAGTGTTCTTGTTTTGGAGACGA
>NC_057726.1:72739107-72739392 GCF_004010195.1 Chiloscyllium plagiosum
GTCAGCTCCTGCTCCTCACAGAACGAGTTAGGGAACTGGAACTGGAGTTGGATGAACTGAGGATTATTCAAGAGGCTGAGGGGGTGATAGATAGAAACTACAGGGACATAGTTACGCCAGAGAACAGAGGTAGCTGGGTAACACTTAGAGGTGGGAAGGGGAGGAAGCAGGCAGTGCAGGGATCCCGTGTGGTCGTTCCCCTCAACAAAAAGTATACCGCTTTGGATACTGTTGGGGGGGACGGCCTAGCAGGGGTAAGCTGCAGTGACCGGGTCTCTGGCACGA
>NC_057726.1:72742245-72749653 GCF_004010195.1 Chiloscyllium plagiosum
CAGAGGAAGTGGTGGAGGCTGGTACAATTGCAACATTTAAAAGGCATTTGGATGGGTATATGAATGGGAAGGGTTTGGAGGGATATGGGCCAACTGCTAACAAATGGGACTAGATTAGGTGCCAAGTGTGAGGTTGTCCATTTTGGAAGAACAAATAAGAATGCGGAATTCAGGGTTAATGGTAGGGTTCTTAGTCAGGTGGGGGAACAGAGGGATCTTGGGGTCTATGTACATAGATCTTTGAAGGTTGCCACTCAGGTGGATAGAGTTTGTAAGAAGGTCTATGGAGTATTATCGTTCATTAGCAGAGGGATTGAAGTGATGTTGCAACTGTACAGGACTTTGGTTAGGCCGCATTTGGAGTACTGTGTGCAGTTCTGGTCGCCTCACTTTAGGAAAGATGTGGAAGCTTTGGAGAGGGTGCAGAGAAGATTTACCAGGATGTTGCCTGGAATGGAGAGGAAGTCGTACGAGGATCGGTTGAGAGTTCTCGGCCTTTTCTCGTTGGAACGGCGAAGGATGAGGGGTGACTTGATCGAGGTTTATAAGATGATCAGAGGAATAGATAGAGTAGACAGTCAGAAACGTTTTCCCCGGGTGCAACAGAGTTTTACAAGGGGACATAAATTTAAGGTGAAGGGTGGAAGGTATAGGGGAGATGTCAGGGGTGGGTTCTTTACCTAGAGAGTGGTGGGGGCATGGAATGCGCTGCCTGTGGGAGTGGCAGAGTCAGAATCTTTGGCGAACTTTAAGTGGCAATTGGATAGGTACATGGATGGGTGCTTAAGCTAGGACAAATGTTCGGCACAACATCGTGGGCCGAAGGGCCTGTTCTGTGCTGTATTGTTCTATGTTCTATGTTCTAAAATGTGTTGCTGGAAAAGTGCAGCAGGTCAGGCAGCATCCAAGGAGCAGGAGCCCTTTTTCAGGAAGAGTGTGTGAATCCAATGGCAGTGGTGGTAGTAGAGTCTGATACATTAGGGAGACTTAAGTGACTGCTAGACAATTTACTGCCGTCCATATGCTTGAGGGGTGTGTGGATTAGACTGATTTTAGATTAAGATAAATGCTCAGCACAGCATCATGGGCTGAAGGGTCTGTTGTGTGCGGTAGTATTCTAAGATCAGCCATGGCGAAGCGAGCTCAATGGCCAGAGGGCCTCCTGCTGCTCCTGTTTTTTACGTTAAACTTCCTGCCTTTCACTTTCAAGTTAAGCCCCAGTTCTTGACCCTTCGACTAAACAGAATGACTTTTTATGCATCTTATCCAAGCCACTTAATCTTATACATCTCTCCCAGTAGTGCCCACCACCCTCAACCCTCTCTGCTCCAAAGAAAACCAGAGTGTATCAAGCCTCTCTTCATCACTGAAATGTTCTGTCCCAGGCAACACTGTGGTAAATTTCATCTGCAGCCCTCCAGTCCAATCACATTCCTCCGATGGAGTGTGGTGGCCAGAAGTGCACATCATACAGCAAAAGTTCTGTGGAGAATCAATACAATCTCCCTGCCCTTATTATCTATGTGGCAACTGAAAAAAGTATCTCCTCTGCTTTCTCAAATGCTGTATTAACCTGTTCTTCCACCTTCCATGATCTGTGGGTAAACACCCCAACAGATCCCTCAGTTCCTGAGCTTCCTCACATTCCACCATTCATTGAGTACTCCCTTGTTTTCTTCATTTTTCCAAAGTGCATCAGCTCACATTTATCAGACTTAAATTCTGTCTGTCACTGACCAAGACATTTATATCTTCATGTCACCTAAACTTCATTCCTCTCACGGTCAATCAACCAGCTAATCTATGTATTATCTGCAAATATGTTAACACACACTCCATAGAACAGTACAGCACAGTACAGGCCCTTCAGCCCTTGATGTTTGTGTTTAGAGTAGATTAGATTCCCTACAGCGTGGAAACAGGCCAACACCAACCCTCCAAAGAGTAACCCACCCAGAGCCATTTCCCTACCCTAAACTTACCCCTGACTAATGCACCTAAGGGACAATTTAGCATTGCCAATTTATCCAACCTGCACATCTTCAGACTGTGGGAGGAAACCAGAGTACCCAGAGGAAACCCATGCAGACACGTGTAGAATGTGCAAACACCACACAGACACAGTCACCCGAGGCAGGAATCGAACCAAGTCCCTGGCACTGTGAGGCAGCAGTGCTGACCACTGAGCCACCGTGCTGTCCAGGTCCATGGTGAGATCTAAGATCAAACTAACCTACATACTACCATTTACTACCATCCATGTGTCTATCCAAGAATTGCTTAAATACTCCTAATGTATCTGACTCTACTACCACCACTGGCAATGCATTCCATGCACCCAAGCACAGCATAAAGAACCTACCTCTGACATCTCTCCTATACCTTCCTCCAATCACCTTAAAATTATGCTGCCTTGTGACTGCTGTTTCTGCCCTGGGAAAAAGTCTCTCTGGCTATCCACTCAATGCCTATCATCTTGTGCACCGCTATCAAGTCACCTCTCATCCTTCTTTCTCTAATGAGAAAAGCCCTAGCTCCCTCAACCTTTCTTCATAAGACATGCGCTCCAGTCCAGGCAGCATCCCGGTATATCTCCTCTGCACCCTCTCAAAAGCTTCCACATCCTTCCTATAATGAACTGAACACAATATTCCAAGTGTGGTCTAACCAGGGCTTTATAGAGCTACAGCATAAACTTGTGGCTTTTAAGCTCAATCCCCCTACTAATGAAAGCCAACACACCATTCACATTCTTAACAGCCCGATGAACTTGAGTGGCAACTTTGAGGGATCTATGGACTCCAAGATCCCTCTGTTCCTCCACACTGCTAACAATCCTGCCTTTAACCCTGTATTCTGCATTCAAATTTGACCTTCCAAAGTGAATCACTTCACACTTTTCCAGGTTGAACTCCATATGCCACTTCTCAGCCCAGTTCTGCATCCTGAGTTCTGCATCCTGTCAGTGTCCAGTTGTAACCTACAATAGCCCTCCACACTATCCACAAAACCACCAACCTTCATCTCATTTGCAAACTTACTAACCCACCCTTTCACTTCCTCATCTAAATAATTTCTAAAAATCACAAACAGCAGAGGTCCCAGAATAGATCCCTGCGGAAAACCACTGGTATCTGATCTCCAGGCTGAATACTTTCCATCTACTGCCACCCTCTGTCTTCTATCCGCCAGCCAATTCTGTATACAGACAGACAAATTTCCCTGTATCCAAGGCCTCACTTTCTGAATAAGCCTATCACAGGGAACCTAATCTAATGCCTTGCTAAAATCCACATAGATCACATTCACTATTGACCTTCAATGTGTTTTGTCACATCCTCAAAGAATTTAATAAGGTTTGTGAGGCATGAACTGCCCCTCACAAAGCCATGCTGACTGTCTCTAATCAAACTATGATCTTCCAAGTAATCATAAATCCGGTCTCTCAGAATCCTCTCCAATACTTTGCCCACCACAGACCTAAGACTGACTGGTCTGTAATTCCCAGGGTTATCCCTACTCCCTTTTTTTTGAACAAAGGAATAACATGCTCAACCCTCCAATCATCTGGCACTACTGCAGTGGACACTGAGGATGCAAAGATCATCGCCAAAGGTGTGGCAATCTCTTCCCTCACTTCCTACAGTAACCTAGAGTGTATCCTGTCTGGCCCATGGGACTTAGCTATCATTATATTTTTCAAACGTTTCAGCACACCTTCCTTAACAGCAGCCTGTTCAAGCATATCATCCTGTTTCATACTGCCCTCACAAAAACAACAAGGTGCCTCGGTCGTGAATACTGAAGTAGCACCAGAGATCCGGGTTCAATTCCCGCCTCAGATGACTGACTGTGTGGAGTTTGCATTCTCCCCGTGTCTGTGTGGGTTTCCTTCCACAGTCCAACAATGTGCAGGTTAGGTGAATTGGCCATGCTAAATTGCCCGTAGTGTTAGGTGAAGGGGTAAATGTAGAGGAATGGGTCTGGGTGGGTTGTGCTTTGGCGGGTCGGTGTGGACTTGTTGGGCCAAAGGGCCTGTTTCCACACTAATCTAATCTAATCTAATCTAATCTAATCTCCTCCAACTCCAGGCACAAGTTCCCTCCATTATCCTCATTGGCTGCACCCTCCCTCTTGTTCCTCACATAAGAGTGGAATACAATAGACAATAGGTGCAGGAGTAGGCCATTCTGCCCTTCGAGCCTGCACCACCATTCAATATGATCATACCTCAGGGTTTTCCTTAATCCTACCCGCTGAAGATTTTTCCTGCCCATTTCTGCCCTTTCCTGCCCTGTCTGATCCTTGCTTCCCCAACCTTAAGTAAGCTTCCTTCTTCCTCTTGACTGCATTTCTGTTTTTCAGCGGCAACAGCAACTCGAGGGGCGGGAGCTTGCACCAGGGGCCTGCCGGGAGCGGTGAGTCACTGATTTGTGCTTCTAAGTTTGAAGTCAGAGAGCAGAGATTTCTGAGAAAGGAGGGACTTCTTATTTTTATTTCCATCCTGCTATATAAGTCAGTGTCTTCTCAACCCGAGACCCTACCTCTGTAGGGCCTCCCACCCAACCACCTCCTCTAACCTTAAAGACCAGGGACATATCAGGTAAGTGTCTCTTTTTTGCTTTGTGACTAGGAGCGGGAGCTTGATGAACTTCGGATCATTCTGGAGGCAGAGGCTGTGACAGATAGGAGTTACAGGGAAGCAGTTACTCCAAGGCACGAAGAAAGCTGGGTGACTGTTTGAAAGGGGAGTGGAGGGACCCCCTGTGGTCGTTCCCCTGAAAAACATGTATACCATTTTGGATACTGTTGAGGGGCACAACTTCCCAGGGGCAAGCAGTGGGGCCCAGTCGGGAAGGAGGGAAGGAGGGAAAAGAGGAGAGTGTTAGTCATTGGGGACTCGATAGTTAGAGGCTCAGATAGAAGGTTTGTTGGGAACGAATGAGACTCATGGTTGGTGTGTTGCCTCCCAGGTGCCAGGGTCCGTGATGTCTCAGATCGCATCTGTGGACTCCTGAAGGGAGAGGGTGACCAGCCTCAAGTCGTTGTCCATGTAGGTACCAACAACAGAGGTAGAAAGAGGGATAGGGATGTAAGGCAGGATTTCAGGGAGCTAGGGTGGAGGTTGAGAGCTAGAACAAGCAGAGTTGTTATCTCTGGATTGTTACCCGTGCCACGTGATAGCGAGGCAAGAAATAGGGAGGGACATCAGCTGAGGGACATCATCCTGCAAAGATGGTGCAGGAGGGAGGGTTTCAGGTTTTTGGATAATTGGGGCTCATTCTGGGGAAGGTGGGACTTGTACAAAGAGGACAGTCTTCACTTGAACCAGAGGGGTACTAATATCCTGGGTGGGAAATTTGCTGGTGCTATTTGGGTGGGTTTAAACTAGCTCAGCAGGGGGGTGGGAACTGGAGGTGTAGCTGCAGCTGCAGGAGGATGAGAGTAGGAAGGACAGGGACAGGATTTCAGGGTCACAGCAATGTGCTGGCAGACAGCAAACTGGTTTGAAGTGTGTCTACTTCAACGCCAGAAGTATCCGAAATAAGGTAGGTGAGCTTGCACCATCGATAGGCACCTGGGACTTCGATGTTTTGGCTATTTCGGAGACATGGATAGAGCAGGGCGAGGAATGAATGTTGCAGGCTCCAGGGTTTAGATCTTTCATTAAAAACAGGCAAGGTGATGAAACAGTGGGAGGTGTGGCCTTGTTAGTCAAGGATAGTATAAAGGTGGCTGAGAGAACTTATGATGAGGACTTGTCTCCTGAGGTAGTGTGGGCTGAGGTTAGAAGCAGGAGAGAAGAGGTCACACTGCTTGGAGTTTTTTATAGGCCTCTGCAGAGTTCAAGGGAGATGGATGAGAGGATTAGCAAAATTATTCTGGGTAGGAGTGAAAGGAACAGGGTGGTCATTATGGGGGACTTTAACTTCCTCAACATTGATTGGAAATGTTATAACTCTAGTACGTCGGATGGATCAGTTTTTGTCCAATGTGAACAGGAGGGTTTCCTGATACAGTATGTTGAAGGGCCGACAAGAGGGGAGGCCACACTGGATCTGGTGCTTGATAATGAACCAGGCCAGGTGTTTGATTTAGTTGTAAGTGAGCACTTTGGACAGAGTGACCATAATTCAGTTACGTTTAGTTTAGCGATGGAAAGGGATAGGTACATGCCACAGGTCAAGAGTTATCGATGGGGCAAGGGCAATTATAATGTCATTAAGCAAGAATTTGGGATGCATAGAATGGGGTAGAAAAATGCAGGGGATGCAGACAATTGAAATGTGGAGCTGTTTTAAGGAACAGATATTGTGTGTCCTCGATAGGTATGTCCCTGTCAGACAGGGAGGAAGTGATAAGGTAAGGGAACCGTGGTTTACTACAGAAATCACATCTCTTGTTAAGCAGAAGAAGGAGGCTTATGTGTTGATGAGGCAAGATGGTACAGATGAGGCGATGGAGAGTTACAGATCAGCTAGAAAGGATTTAAAGAGAGAGTTAGGAAGAGCAAAGAAAGGACACGAGCAGTCTTTAGCAAATAGAATAAAGGAGAACCCTAAAGCTTTCTATAGGTATGTGAGGAATAAAAGGATGATTAGGGTAGGAATAGGGCCAGTCAAAGACAGAAGTGGGAAGTTGAGTGAGGACCCTGTAGAGATCGGAGAGGTGCTAAATGAACATTTCTCATCGCTGTTCACTCAGGAAAAGGAGAAGAATGAGGTACGAGATATTAGACTACAAAGGATTGAGGTTAGTTACGAAGAGGTGTTATCAATTCTAGAAGGAGTGAAAGTAGACAAGTCCCCTGGGCCGAATAGGATTTATCCAAGGATTCTCTGGGAAGCTAGGGAGGAGATGGCGGACGCTTTGGCCTTGATCTTTGAGTCATTATTGTCTACAGGTTTAGTACCAGAGGACTGGAGGACTGAAAATGGTGTACCTATGTTCAAGAAGGGCAGTAGAGATGACCTATGTAACTATAGACCAGCGAGCCTTACTTCTGTTGTAGGAAAAGTTTTGGAAAGGATTATTAGAGATAAGATTTATAAGCATCTAGCAAGCAACAATTTGATTTCACATAGTCAACATGGTTTCATCAAGGGCAGGTCATGTCTCACAAACCTCATTGAGTTTTTTGAGAAGGTGACCAAGCATGTAGATGAGGGTAGGGCAGTTCACGTGGTATACGTAGACTTCAATAAAGTCTTTGATAAGGTTCCACATGATAGGCTGATGGAGAAAATGCAGACACATGGAATTGAGGGTGATTTAGCAGTTTTGATAAATCACACTGTTTGTGCAGTGTGTCCAGGAAGCTTTTCTAACACAATATGTAGATTGTCCGACCAGAGGGGAGGCCATATTGGATTTGGTACTTGGTAACGAACCGGGACAAGTGATGGCC
>NC_057726.1:72750372-72751833 GCF_004010195.1 Chiloscyllium plagiosum
GCAACTATACAAAACGCTGGTGCGGCCACAGTTGGAATATTGTGTACAGTTCTGGTCGCCCCATTACAGGAAGGATGTGGAAGCATTGGAAAAGGTGCAGAGGAGATTTACCAGGATGTTGCCTGGTCTGGAGGGAAGGTCTGATGAGGAAAAGCTGAGAGACTTGGGTCTGTTCTCATTGGAAAGGCGGTGGCTAAGAGGGGATTTGATAGAGACATATAAGGTGATCAGAGGATTAGATAGGGTAGACAGTGAAAGACTTCTTCCTAGGTTGATGACGTCAGCTTGTAAGAGAGGGCGCAATTGAGGGGTGATAGATTTTAGACAGATGCCAGAGGTAGGTTCTTTACGCAGAGAGTGGTAAGGGCGTGGAATGCCCTACCTGCTAATGTAGTCAACTCAGTCACATTAGGGAGATTTAAACAATCCTTGGACAAGCACATGGATGATGATGGGAGAGGGTAGGGGGATGAACTGAGAATAGTTCACAGGTCGGTGCAACATCAAGGGCTGAAGGGCCTGTTCTGTGCTGTATTGTTCTATGTTCTGTGGAGATCAGAGTCAAAAAGCGTGGTGCTGGAAAAGCAGTCAAGCAGCATCTTAGGAACAAGAGAGTCGACATTTCAAGCACAAGCTCTTCATCAGAATGTTTGACATGTCTTGTCACCTAAGGTTTCTTCACCCTACCAACCCTTCCTTGCCTCAGTAGGTCAAACCAATCCAGCATTATCAGCTAGTGCTCCCTGAACAGCCTTCACATTTCTGTCATGCATGTTCATGACAACATCAGTTCCTGCCTAATAGCATTGTAATTCCCCCTCCCGCAATTAAATACTTTCCTATACCGTCTGCTCCTACCCCTGTAGTCCATCTTACGCAGCTACACTGGCACCACCCCCCACCTTTTCCCTCCGCTACATCGATGACTATATCGGCGCTGCCTCATGCTCCCACGAGGAGGTTGAACAGTTCATCCACTTTACCAACACCTTCCATCCCGACCTCAAATTTACCTGGACCGTCTCGGACTCCTTCCTCCCCTTCCTCAACCCCTCCATTTCTATCTCGGGCGACCGAATCAACACGGACATTTACTATAAACCGACCGACTCCCACAGCTACCTAGACTACACCTCCTCCCACCCTGGCCCCTGTAAAAATGCCATCCCATATTCCTAATTCCTTAGTGTCTGCCACATCTGCTCCCAGGAGGAACAGTTCCAATACCGAACAACCCAGATGGCCTCCTTCTTCAAAGACCGCAATTTCCCCCCAGATGTGATCAACGTTGCTCTCCACCGCATCTCCTCCACTTCCCGCTCCTCCACCCTTGAGCCCCGCCCCTCCAATCGCCACCAGGACAGAACCCCACTGATCCTCACCGACCACCCCACCAACCTCCATATACATCGTATCATCCGTCGTCATTTCCGCCACCTCCAAACGGACCCCACCACCAGG
>NC_057726.1:72752192-72769702 GCF_004010195.1 Chiloscyllium plagiosum
TCACCTTAACCTCCTTCCACCTATCGCATTTCCAACGCCCTTCCCACAAGTTCCTCCTCCCTACCTTTTATCTTAGCCTGCTTGGCACACTTTCCTCATTCCTGAAGAAGGGCTCATGCCCGAAATGTCGATTCTCCTGCTCCTTGGATGCTGCCTGATCTGCTGCACTTTTCCAGCAACACATTTTCATATCTTGTTAAAACTACCGAAGGCACTAGTCAGATCACAGCTAGAAAACTGTGGCCATTTTTGGTCTCCTTACCTAAGCAAACATATAATGGCATTGGTAACAGTCCAAAGAAGGTTCAAGTGGTGGGTCCCATCATAGAAGTGCAGAAGCAGGCCATTCAGCCCATCAAATCCATAACAGCCCTCCAAAGAGACCTCACCAGAACCACTCCGCTCCCCTATTCCTGCATTTCCCATGGGTAATCCACCTAGCCTGCATATCTCTGAACACTATGAGCAATTTAGTAAGTTCAATCCACGTAGCCCGCACACCTTTGGACTGTGAGAGAAAACCAGAGCACGTGGAGGCAACCAACACAGACACAGAGAGAATATGCAAACTCCACACAGTCCCCCAAGGGTGGACTTGAGCCCGGGTTCCTGGTGCTGGGAGGCAGTAAGTGGCAACTACGGAGCCACCATGCCACCAAAATATGGAGGGGTTTTACAAAACGTCGAGTCTGCTGGGTTTGTACTTAGGATTTACGAGAATGACAAGTGAACTTATTGAAATACACAAGACTCTTAGGAAAATAGAGGGGGTATGTGTAGTGAGGTTGTTTCCCCTAATGAAAGAATCAAGAGCCAAAAAGTATCTCAGCACACATTCGCACATTTAGGGCTCAGTTGTCTCTGGAGTTATTTAGCATAGAGGGCTGTCAGGACTGGACTGTTAAGCAGATTCAAGGCTGAGGGAGACAAAATTTTCATCAATAAGGGAATCTATGGTGATGGTGCTAAGGCAGGAAAGTAGAGTTGAAGATCATCAGATCAGTCGTAGTCTTACTGTATGGTGGAGCACTCAATGGGCTAAATTGCCTATTTATGCCTAAAATCTTATTGCTGTCTTTTTGCACCAATGAGTGAGCAATTTACTCATTGCTCCAGTTTTCTTATTCTCTTGCCCAGCATGTTGCTGGGCAAATACTCCTGAAATCCTCCCAGTGGAATGCTGCTACACTCAGTTCCTAATCCGAACAAGAATGATTTCAGACCCCACATTACTAAGACAGCTGCATCCTTGCAGACTACAAGAATGCACTGCTCTCCCTTACAGCAACAACTGCCAGCCGATGCGGGCAGCACAGTGACTCCGTGGTTAGCACTACTGCCTCACAGCGCCAGGGACCCAGGTTTGATTCCAACCCTGGGTAACTGTGTGGAGTTTGCACATTCTCCCCGCGTCTGTATGAGTTTCCTCCGAGTGCTCCAGTTTCCTCCTACAATCACATAGATGTGCAGGTTAGGGTGGATTGACCATGCTAAATTGCCCTGTGAGTTAGGTGCAATAGTCAGAGGGAAATGCAGAGAAATGGGTCTGGGTGAATTCTCTTCGGAGGGTTGGTGTGGACTTGCTGGGCCGAAGGGCCTGTTTCCATACTGTATGGAATCCAATCTTAAAAAGAAATCTGTGCATTTTCACTGCACCAGCTGGTTCAGAGCAGCAACCAACTTTTGCTCTCCCAGCGCCGCAGGGTCGGCGAGCCCTCGGGAAGATTTACCGCTGACAGCCAGTGTGTGGGCGACTGGCGAAAAGTCAGGGAATATGATCAACTTCCGCTGCACGCTTTCCTTTCAGTATCAATACATGCCTCTCCTCCAGCAAAGCAGAGAGAGGTTTTGCTATCAGATATTTACATCCATTTGCTACATCAATCATGTCGATTTTATACCGCAGGGACAAGTCAATACCTGCTCAGAACCCACTGCACAAAACGCCTCAGGGCAAGCGACTGGGAGCCAGTGCGAGAGACACCTTCAAGAGTCAAAGCCGTGCACATCCAAACCACAGTGAGGGGCCGGGGAGAGGGAGAAGGGCGAACCCGGGAAGCGCTCTCCTCCGGGCCCGGGCCCGGGCCCGGGCCCGGACCCGGACCCGGACCCTAACTCTAACTCGGTCGAGCGCAGCACCGGATTACTCAGCAGCCAGGCGGGTTTACCTAAACTCCAGCACCGAAAACGATCTCCTCTCCGAAATTCCGCTCGCAATTGACACTCCGCTCCACACACGGACCGGAGCTGCCAACTCGGCTCCGGGCAACTTTCCCCGCCCCCTCCGCTCAGGCACCGCCCCCTGATTATTCCCACGATTAGGCCCCGCTCCCTGATTAGACCCCGCCCCTGATTATTCCTCCCCGATTAGGCCCCACCCCCTGATTATTCCCCCAGATTAGGCCCCGCCCCTATTGCTAGCCCCGTCTCTTGATTCCCGGCTCCACCCCATTGGTGACTGTCTCCGCCCACCGACTTATTTCTCCGCCCCTTAATTACTGCCCCGCCCCCCATTTACCGGCCCTGTCTCTTGATTGCCGGCTCCACCCCCTTGGTTACTGCGGACGCCCCATGGGTGACTGCCCCGCCCCCTCCTCACGACCTGGTCTCTTCCCGCCCGCGCGCTTACCTGAGCAGTCCCGGTCACATGCTGTTGTTCCTTTCTGCCAGAGGGTTGAATACTGTTGGATATCACGCTCCTCGCCTGGATCAGCCTACACCCACGTCTATCAAATAATATTCATATATTTGATTTTAAGTACCTATTATAACTGCTGCATACATTCAGTTTTTTTATCATTATGACTTATTTTAAAGCTAAATTCTGCTGTGTATATTTTTTGCTATTAAGATTTTTATTGACATTTTCACAGCCCTGCACCTCTGGTCTCTCGTTTTTCTTATATTTTTTAAAATTTCCTTTCAATTTATCGCAACACCCGCCGTCCCCAGGATACAGTTTTGAGTTTAATGCCCTAGCTACAACATTAGTCTCTCATTCATTAGGACACTGTTCCCGGCATAATTCACATGAAGATCAGAGGGTGTGCGTATCCACCGGTTTCTTAAGGGATCAGAACTGGCGGATAAAGTGGTTGCCGAGGCATGGAGAAGAGCGGGGACGTTGTTCTAGAACTCTAAGTTAGTCCGTACCTAGAGTATTGTGTGCAGTTCTGGAATCCGTATAATTGGAAGGATATGATAACACTGGAAAGGAGATTTACCAGAAAGCTGCCTGTGCTGGAAAGTTTAAGTTATGAACAGAGATTAAACCGGCCAGGGTAGTGTTCTTTCGAGCAGAAGAGAAGGGACATGATTGAAATACATAAAATTATGAGGGGCATAGATAAGGTTGATAGGAAGAAACCTTTCCCCTTGATGAGGATCAATGACCTGGGTCATGGATTTAAGGTTTAGGGCGGACAGTTTCAAGAGGATGAGAGGAAAATCTTTTACCAGGGGTGTGATGGGAATCTGGACCTCACTGCCTATAAGGGTAGTGGAGACAGAAAACCATTTAAGAAATATTTAGATGTGCACTTGCATTGCCAAGGCATACCAGACTACAGGCTAAGTGCTGGAAAATGGGATTAGAATCGTGGCCAAAGAGCCTTTTCCTGTCTTCTATGACTTTATGAAGCTCTTCTCAATGAAAACAACACTTTTTCCCCAATACTAGTGCCACAGCACATGAATTATAATCCATTTCTGCCAGGTCAATCTGTAAGATGCACATTTGCCCCACTAGTCTTACATACCCTATGTCAATTTGCATGTGATGGATTAATAATCTGGAGATTATTACCTTTGTGATTATGTTTAATAATTTAACCTACATGACGCTTATGATCTCTCAGCAGAATTTCTCTCTCAGTTCTAGAGATGTCACTGGCATATGTGGATGATGAGAACTGGAACCCTCTGTTCCCTCCCCAAATTCCTCCTAAACTCCTTTAACATTGGCACCAATAGCCTCAAAGTCCTTGGATTCTCTGTACTTGCTGCTGAGAACAGTATCTAATTCCCCCAACCATGGTACCGTGCATGTCTCACTAGCACTATGATTATAATGTTTCTCTTTTCTCCTGCCATTTGAATAATGTTCTACACAACAGTGATTTGGTCTGTTCTCTCGTTCTCTCTGCAGTCTGTGCTCTTGTCTACATCAGCAGCAACACTTGTATATGTTGGATAAGTGCACAGTCTGAGGTTCCTTTACAAAAGGAAAATTCCAGATCTACAAACCTGCCCCACTCGCAGTCTCACACCCTCCTTTCAGTGACCACAGATCAAATTTGAGATAATAAATCTAAGGAGTGTAACTGCCACCTGAAACAGTGTCCAGATAACTCAGTCCTCCCTGACGTGTGACAGTGTCCACAGCTCAGTCTCCAGCTCATCAACTCTGAGCTGAAGTTCCCACGTGCAGCAACATTTCATGAAAATATGGTCACCAATAACAGCAGTTCATGCAGAAACATGATCTGCCCAATCACTTCGGTTTAATTTAATAAATCTGTACATTAAATATTTGAAAAGTTAATTTTTTTAGCTTTACAGTTCCACTGTGATAATATATTCTGATCTAAACCGCTTTTCTTTATTCAGTCTTAGGACTTAGTGTAACTTGCTGGTGAGCAATAATTACATTTGTCGAGATACCCTTGAGAAGGTGTGGTGAGCTGCCTTCTTGAACTGCTGCAGTCCATGTCTGTGGGTTGACCCACAATGTCATTAGGGAGGGAATTCCGGATTTTGACCAAGTAACAGGGAAGGAGTGGGATATATTTCCAAGGATAGTGAGTGATTGGAGGGGATTCCAGGTGTTCCACGTATCTGCTGCCTTGTCTTTCAAGATGCAAGTGGTTGTGGGTTTGTAAGATGCTGTCCAATGATCAGTGATTTCTGCAATGCAGCTTGTATAAAGTACACACTGTTGCAACTCAGTGTTAGTGGTAGAGGAAGTGGATTCATGTGGATGTGGTGCCAATCAACTGAGCTGCTTTATCCTTGTTGGTCTCAAGCTGCTTTAGTGTTGTTGCAGCTGTACCCATTCAGGAAAATGCAGAGTATTCCATCAGCTTCCTGACTTGTAGACAGGCTTTAGGGAATCAGGAGGTGAGTTATTCGTTGCAATATTCCTAACTTCTGACCTGCTTTTGCAGCCACTATATTTATATAGTAAGTGCAGTCAGTTTCTGATCATTGGTAACCCCCAAATGCCTAGCATTTGATAGGGCATTCATTTTTTTTAGATTAGATTACAGTGTGGAAACAGACCCTTCGGCCCAACAAGTCCATACCGACCCGCCGAAGCGCAACCCACCCATACCCCTACATTTACCCCTTACCTAACACTACGGGCAATTTAGCATGGCCAATTCACCTGACCTGTACATCTTTTGGACTGTGGGAGGAAACCGGAGTACCCGGAGGAAACCCACGCAGACACTGGGAGAACGTGCAAACTCCACACAGTCAGTCGCCTGAGGCAGGAATTGAACCCGGGTCTCCGGCGCTGTGAGGCAGCAGTGCTAATCACTGTGCCACCGTGCCGCCCCAATGATGGTAATGTTTACGAATGTCAAGGGACAGTGGTCAGCTCATCTCTGATTGGAGCTGGTGATTGCCTAGCATTTGTTTGCACACGTGTTACTTGCCATTTGTCAATCCAGGCTTGAATGTTGTCCAGGTCTTATTGCATTTGAACATAGATTGCTTCAGTATCTGAGAAATTGTAAATGGTACTGAACATTGTGAAATCATTAGCGAATATTCCCACTGCTGAACTTATGACAGAGGAAAGATCAATAACAAAGCAGCTGAAGATGATTGGGCCGAGGACACGTCCCTGAGGAATTCCTGCAGAGATGTCCTGGAGCTGAGATGACTGATCTCCAATAACCAAAACTATATACCTTTGTGCCAGGTTTGACTCCAACCAATGGAGAGTCTGCCTGTGATTCCCATTGATTCCAGTTTTGTGAGGACTCCTCGAGATCACACTAAGTCAATTATGGCCTTGATGTCAAGGCCTGTCACTCTTATCTCACCTCCAGAATTCAGTTTGAGCCAAGACTGCAGTGAGGCCAGAAGCTAAGTGGCCTTCGTTTCTTTTTTGAGCAGGTTTTTGCTGAGCGGGTGCTGCTTTATAGTACTATTGATGACACCTTCCTTCACTTTACTGATAATCGATACTAGACCAGTAGGGTAGTTGTTGGTCGGGATGGATTTGTCGTACTTTTTGAGTAGCAGGACATGCCTGGGTAATTTTTCACATTGTCGGGGAGGTGCCTGTGTCGAAATTGTACTGGAATAGCTTGGCTAGGTGAGTGGAAGTTTCTGGAGTGCAAGACTTGAATGCTACTGCCAGAATGTTGTCAGGCCCCATAGCCTTTGAAATATCAAGTGCCTCCAGCTGTTTCTTGCTATCAGATGGAGTGAATCAAATCTGCTGAAGACTGGAACCTGTGATGCTGGGGACCACTGGAGGAAGCTGAGATGGATCATCCACTCAGTTCTTCTGACACGTTACAGGATTAATTTGTTATGCTGACCTGCTAGAAATTGGATGTCCTGTTTGGAGGGTGGTATGTTTCTCTGTCTTGCAGAATGTAAACATTTACATAGCCATCTCCTGAAATTCAGAATTGATTTAGTTACATTGTTTCTGGAAATAATTAAATCACTACATTGTGTCAATGTGACTATGGGGGAGTGGCAGGAGGTGTCTTGTGGGCATTACTGACGGTGAAGTAAAAGGGAGAACTATTCCCTTGTTCAGAGAGTTTCACTTGATGTGTTTCGCAAGCATTGCGAAGAGTGTTAAGGGCTCTTCCAAAAGCTTGTACTTGCATAATAAATTTTGGCTGTTCACAGAAGATGGTGTATTGCAGTTGTATCAAGTGTGTAAGAATCTTAAGAAAAAGAATCTAACGTTTGGTGGAAGCAGTGGGATTACAACATATGCAGACTTTCCATTTAGACTGAGTAAGTGATTGCCTGTGTAATGGTAACATGAGACTTGGGCCGACTTGGTAAGATTCACCTTGACCTCTCTCACTAACCAATCACTCAGTCGACCCCTTGTCCCCGAGCACTCTGTAGTGATGGAATCTCTAAGGTAACTTGCACACCAATGGGTTTGCTTTCTTGGTCAAGGAGGTTAGAGTTCCCCTGGAATTCGGAGGTGAGAGTCCTCTAATAGTGAAGTTTGAGGCCCGGGAACATACTGCATAAAAGATAACTACTGTGTCTGTTTCGATCATCCTGCCTTAGACCGATTGTTAAGAGGGGAAATCCCCCATGCGAGGTTCAGGACCCTGAAGTGGATGTGGTGACTGAGGACACTGGACTAGTATATAAAGATAATTTAGGAACTTGAGACTTTAAAAATGGGCAGATGTTGGATAAGTTGGGTGTTGGAACCCCCTTGCCTCGGTTATGCCGGGATGATCTCTAAAATGTGGAACGATTCAGGCGCCTATCAGGCTGTTTAAATAAAAAATTGGCAAATGAA
This sequence comes from Chiloscyllium plagiosum, assembly GCF_004010195.1. NCBI lineage: Eukaryota > Metazoa > Chordata > Chondrichthyes > Orectolobiformes > Hemiscylliidae > Chiloscyllium > Chiloscyllium plagiosum. The sequence continues at coordinate 72,759,712 of NC_057726.1, forward strand.
ATTTGGCCGATAGGAAGACCTTGGGGCATAGATAAATGTTTAAAAGTAGAGGAGGCAATTTGGAAACGTAATACGGGGACTAATTGGAAAATTTTAATATCTGCGTGTAGAAAGACTGCTGAGGAGATAACGAACAAATGTAAACAGGCCAGCTAGGAGAATAACGCACGTCAAAGAGGGATTAGTGTGTGTGATAGTGAGGGAAACCTGAAGTCTTGGGAGGTGCTGAAGAGTCAGTGTGAGGATTATAATATGAATAAAAGAAAACAGGAAAACTTGAGAAAGAAAAAACAAAATAAGGAATCGGAGTTGAAACACCAAGCTGAACTATCAAGTGGGAATAAAATGGAGGTATCTCCTGACATGTCTGGTCTGCCAATAATGTTTCAAAATAATGACACCAATGACCAACTATGGTCACAATGTGGATTTCTGACCACCTCAGGGACACCTAATCAGAACTCACCTCTGTCCAAAATCTCCTCAAAGCTTTTCTCCTCCCCAAACAATTGACCATATTCAAATGTGCTGCCCTCTGTCAACCAGTAGGCACTAAACTGATCAAAAACAAGAGGCATACTAGGCATTGTCAGTGTGCAGCGTTTACAGGGGGATGCCCCGACCCAGAAAACGAAAACGGAAGAAGCATGGATGTTCGCACTCTGTGTCAAAAGGGTCACTCCATTTGGCCAAGTGTGTACACCTGATGCTTTGTTACCAATGCTAATAATACCTGGAATATTTCATTTTATTCTGTTTTTATTGTCATTTTAAGTTTCAGTTCATAGATGTCAATTTAAATTGCAGCTGTTTAGAAAATATGCATACATTGCTTTGTTTTGTTAAGTGACTATTCATTTCCATTTTCTCTAAGTTTACAAAACACTATTAGCTATTAGTACTTGGTAAAACAAAACTGAAATATTTGTGTATTGATTTTATATTCTATGTAAAACATACTATTTCTATCAATTGTTTCCAACATTTTAGAATTAGAGATCTTTGTGTGTGGGATGATACAAGAACTTAATTGTTTTCGTGCTTACTGCAATTTCAGACAGGACACAATGCAATGAGTCCAGAAATGGTCTATCAGTTCCATTTGAATGATTCTCAGCTGGAAGGACTGCTTTAACATACAGCAGCCAAAAAAACAATTGATCTTCAAGGAAAAATCTACATGTGAATACTGCTGGTAAAGCCTTGCTTAAATGATCAGGAAAGTAGAAGGCTTGAAATTAAACTTTATTACAACTAAGCACAAAGTCAATAGTAACAGAAGTTAAAGAAAATCTTAGTTAGAAATCGGGAACTGTGAAATACTTTTCCTGACAGTTTTCACGTTAGCCAAGTATTAATTTGTCAAAGGAAAATAATTTTTGACTACCCTAAATGGGGTCCCCTGAGGGTTTGATTTTAGGACCACTGATTTTTGTTTATAAATGACTGAATTGTTTAGGCAGTACAACTGAGATGTTTATGGATTGTATAAACCTTGATAATGTCATAAATAGTGAACAGAGTAACAGACTTCATGACGACTGAGAATGTTGAAATAGGCAGACTCAATTTAGTGTCGTGAAATATATGACTGTCTTCATACTGATAGCCACCTTGGCAAGGAAGGAATAAGAGAGGAAATGCAAAGATACTTTCAGTAGTTAACATAGTTTCTAAGGTTTCTCCATTCACAGCACACCTTCAGACCACCACCTGCCCTTTCACAGCATGATCCAATGGATTCAATCAGCTCCCCAGTCATGGGCACAAAAAGTGAAGACGCTAACAACAGTGAAGAGGAGGTCTGTACACTTTTTGTCAGTGGCTTTCCTTTGGATATTAAACTACATGAGTTTTACCTTCTCTTTTGATCACTTAAGAGATATGAAAGTTCACTGATCAAGCTAACACCCGCACTAACCAACTCCACCACCCTGTGGCTGAACACTTTAACTCCTCCTCCCACTCCGCCAAAGACATGCAGGTCCTGGGCCTCCTCCATCACAAAACCCTAACCCCCCAACACCTGGAGGAAGAAAACCTCATCTTCCGCCTTGGGACCCTCCAACCACACGGGATCAATGTGGATTTCACCAGTTTCCCCTTTTACCCTCCCCCCCCACCTTATCCCAGTCCCAACCTTCCAACTCAGCACTCCTTCTTGAAGGTCCTACCTGTCCATCTTCCTTCCCACCTATCTGCTCCACTCTCCTCTCCAACCTTTCACCGTTATCCCCCACTTCCATCTCTCTGTTACATTTTCAGCTACTTTTCCCCCGAGCCCCACTCCCCTCCAATTTATCTCTCAGCCTCCTCAGCCCACAAGCCTCATTCCTGATGAAGGGCTTATGCCCGAAACATCGATTCTCCTGCTCCTCGGATGCTGCCTGACCGGCAGTGCTTTTCCAGCACAACACTCTTCGACACTGCTCCTGGCATGGCCTCATTGAGTCAGGATTGATCTCCTGGCTTAGTTTTAATGGATGAGTAGGGGATATGTCAGGCCATGAGGTTGCAGATTATGCTGGAGTATAATTCTACTGCTGTTAATGTCCCACAGCATCTGATGGATGTCCGGTCTCAAGTTGCTTGATGTGTTTGAAGTCTGTCCCAGTTAGTACAGTGATAAGGCCACACAACACAATCAAACATATTCTTAATGTGATAGTGGGACATTGTCTCCATGAGGACTATGCAGTGAACATTCTTTATAATACCGTCATGGACTGATTCACCTGCAAATGGCAGATTGGTAAGGATGATGTTGAGTACGTCTTACCCTTTTATTGATTCCATCATCACCTGCCACGGACCCAGTCTAGCAGCTATGTCCTTGAGAATCCAACCAGTTTGACTTTGAAATCCCCACCTTACTACCCTCTGTGATTCCTCCGAGTGTTGGTCAATATGGAGAAGTGCTGACTCATCAGCAATGGAGGACGATACATGATAAATAGCAAGAGGTTTCCTTGCCCGTATTTAACCTGAAGCCATGACATTTCATGGGGTCCGGAGGCAATGTTGAGGTCTTCCAGGGAAACACCCTCTTGACTGTGTACCTCTGCGCCACCACCTTTGTTAGGTCTTTCAGTGGGACAGGACATATCCAGGGATTGTGCTGGTGATGTCTGGAACATTATCTGTAAAGTATAGTTCTGTGAGTGTGACAATGTTGCTTGACTAGTCTGTGAGGCAGCTCTCCCATTTTGGTACTGGCCTCCAGAGGTTAGTAAAGAGGATTTTTCATGGGTGACAGGGCTGTTTCTGCCGTTGTATTTTCTGGTGCCTATGTCAACACTAGGTGATGTGTTGTGTGATGATGCTGTGACTTTAAGAAGTTATTTTGTCCTGTTTTTGTTTTAAGAGAGCTTGTAAGGCAGAGACGCAGCGCAGTCTACCAGAACCATGAGAGTAGACGGTCTGGGAAGCCTTGGGTCTTTTTTTAAGCACAGCCTGAATAGGTGTGGCCAACTTTCACAGATTAGGATTTCTGAGTTTTGGTTTTTCAGTACCATCAGTATCACGAGAATTGGAAGCTTCCGTGAATGTCTCCTTTGTGCTACTGTCTGAATTTTCTCTACATGTTTTTTCTTCCTGGATTGGAGAACAACATGTGAGAATCTGTGCCTGAATTTGCCTTTTTGCCAAGCAGTGTGTTTATGAATGTTACTATTTTGGAACAATTACTCAGTAACAGTTACTGTGGGATATAGGTAAAGTAGTGTTACTTCTGCAATTATAATTACTTATGCAAGGTAAATGTGTAATTGTTTCAACTAAGAGCTGAGTCAACTAGAATGCAAACTATGTGGAGGAAATACATAATTGTTTTTGTATTAGCTAAAATTGTATGCAAGAATGAAACGTGACTGCAAAACAATGGTAGATGTTACAGACAAATAGATAAGGTGCTGTGAGGATGTAGGTTAAGCCAGATATGCTTGCACAAGCATCTGTTTCCCACTTTTGCAGAAACACAGGAACAAACCCCAATTAAAAGATCATAAGGATCAGTATGGTTGGGGAAAGCACAGATGGAGGGAGTAGATAATGGTGAAGAAAGGATATACCTAACAATGGGCCACAGCAAGATGTGGTCAAACGGCCTTGTGAGGCCAGCAGTAAGCATTTTGTCACAGACAAGGCCGGATAAGGCAAGAGACAAACAGGAGTAATGGGTGCCGGTCTTAGAGAAGTGCAAGATGTAAACGGGGAGGAGCAATGGGTTAAAAAAAAGGAACCAAATTACATAAATATCGTGTATTAGTTGAATTCAGTGTGTGTGTCCCTGCCTTGTAGGCAGTGGACATCGCACTCTCTTGCAAGAGTAAAATAAATGACACTACTGATTCAGATCTTGTCTCGGACTGAAATTATTGAAGTGAGTGAGCTTTGTTTCTCACAATTGGGGGCTCGTCCGGGATGTTCTTCCATCGCCAGGGGGAGTGGCTGGCCCTGGACACTGGGAGGACGTGTCCCGTTCCCAATTGAGGAGCGGTCTCGTGTCCCGGTTTGGTCCGGTCCCTTGGGCGACTGGTACAAATCCTACAAGAGAGACATCTGAATCAGACAGTGAAAGGAGGTTGATAGAAAATACGGCAAAAAGAGGCCAGGCAACTCTGTGCACAGACCAGGGTAAGAAAATTGGCTTTTAAGTACAGCCTTGGTGGCCGCGATTGAGTTTTAGTAGTTAATAAGGGACTAACGAAGGAACACAATATGGGTTGTGCTGTGGGTGAGGAAAAAACCTCTGGGAGAACAACAGAAGAAAAAGACAATGGAAATGGAGGTGGGGTCCCTTACAACATACCTCCAGAAAGTCCGTTGGGCAGGATGTTGTGGAATTGGAAAAATAATACTTGTACAAGGGAAAAAGATGATTAAATATTGTAGCTTTGTATGGACTAAGGAATCCATTCTTCATCCCGCCATCTTCTGGCCAAAGTATGGGTCGGGCGAAGACTGGGTTTGTAAATATTTGAACTTATATGTCAATGAAAAACAGCCTTACAGTCAGGAGGAATCAGATTATGCTTCAAATTGGAAGGGCTAGTGGCTGAAGGGTTGTGGCACTTTGTAACTAAGTCATGGCCAGACATCCAGAAAAATATTCAAAAGATAGAGGGCTGAAGCGAGGAGCACCCAGAGGTGTTGTTGCGGGAAGCTCAGAAAGTGCCTGTGAGATATGGTGTGTGTGAGAGAGAGAACGAAGAGAGCTGTATAGCTGGTAGAAAGTTTAACCCTTTGTGATTTGGTTTGAATGCACATTTTTTTGTTGGTGATTGAATGTTTGCGTTTATTCCCTGGAGCTTGAGTTTCAGGACTGTTTTGAATCTGATTTTTATTATGGAAACTTAACATGATTTCTTTTAAGGTTAACGATTCTATAGTGATTATGAAAAAAAAAGATAACTCTTGTTCTTTTTACAGGTCATGACTGCCTTACTATCAGTTTCTAACTAATCTCTTTTATCCTTACATAAAAGCGATTTATGGAGGACAGTTGAAGTTTCAGTTCAACATTAGATTGTCGTAAAAACAAAATCCTATCTGTGACCTTGGATTCGGCCATTGTTCATGCATTAGAAGTTTTTTTTTTAACTTGAATAGACAAATTCTTTTAAGGCAGCTCTGATTATTTCATGACCTATAGCATTGTAATTGGGCAATGATTGGTTAGGACTACTTAAGAAAACTAATTTTGGATTTAAATTAAGGGACTAAAACTGGGTAATTATAGTGGATTTCAAAGTTGGGAACTGTATGCATTTTACATTTTAAATATTGAATACTGAATAAACGAATGTAAATATATAAATATATAAATATATTTACAAGTTAGGCTTTAAAGTTAGTCAAGCATAAATTGATGAATTGGTATTTGAAGGTATGAGGAGCAAGAAATATTGCAATATTTCTTTAAAAAAAAATTCTCAAGGTCTAAATAAGACATTGGGTGATGAAGAACGGCCGTTAGGTGGCCCTAAGGCTGTTCAGTTGGTTAAATCGGGTCAGCAATTGATCTGGCATCGTAACATGAGAAGTAGAAACAGAAGGCAAAAATAATGATAGCCCACGGTTGATGAGATAATAAAGAAAAGGATAAAACTAAAAGGAGAAAGAAACCGGAATGGTCGGGGAGGAGATATGAAGGGGTCTGGGAGACAGGAACAAGGATCGAAGTGGAAATCCCCACAGGCGGGATGTTATTACTGTGAAAGGACGGGTCACTTTAAGAGAGAGTGTCCAGATTTGAAAAAGGAAGTAAAGACAGTACCGTTTATGAACCTTGATGAAAAATAGAGGTGTCAGGAGTTCCTGCCCCCCGGGGACCCACCAGGAACCCTTGATAAATTTAAAGGTGGGACTTTATAAAGAGGACGTAGTTTTCCTAGTCGATACAGGGGCAGCAAGGTCATCCTTAAAATTTAAGCCCAAGGCAGGGGGAACAAAAGAGTTAATTGGATTATGGTAACAGTTTTGTGATGAGAGGCATGAAGAATCAGTTTTGCGCTCATGACAAAATACTGCCACCAAATTGGGACTGAAGTAACTACAAATGGTGCTATGAAATCTGTTGAAGTTCTTAAAAATGAATGTGCTCGAGCAAAACAATTACAGAAACAGAATGAGAAAGCACAAGTGACTGGTAAACAAATAGAAGTGCGCAATTACAGTTTTAAAAATGTTTTGGTCATTTGTTGCGTTTCCACCCTGAATTACAGATAATGATTTTTATATTATATAATATATAATTAATATTTATAATAAATCGATTGTGCTAGCCTGAATCAATATTAATTGGCAGGATCCCTTCACGCAGTCTCAGTGACCTGTCATATTGATTCCTGGTTAATTTAAAACATGACTGCATTAATTCATTGTTAATTAAAGAATGGAAAGCTACATTACTGGCTGATGAGGTAACGAAAGAAGCAGCTCTGAATCCACAGGAAGCCGTGGTTTATTCCCTAATACCTACTGTCCCAGGTCTTCGGGAAGTTCCTATCTCTGGCCACTGCCAATCCCAGAAGCTAAAGATTTGTTTTTAAAGAAGTATATACTGGGCTTGTCCTCCTCTTTTTCTTTCCTCAGGAAACAGGGTTTATTGGCACAGACTCCGCCCCTTGAATTTGCTGTTCATCCGATTTCACAGGGAGATTGGGTCTTAGTAAAATCATGGACAGGGACTAAATTGCAACCGAACTGGGAAGGGCCGTATCAGGCTCTTTTGACCACTGAAACAGCGATAAGAATGGCGGGGAAAGGCTGGACTCACTACACTCGGATCAAAGGGCCAGTGGAATCTCCAGTTGAGGAAGAAGTCTGGACAGCCGAATCAACGCAAGACCCACTGAAACTCAGGCTAAAGAGACTTTGAGTAACTGACTATACAGTGGCGGCGCGAGCGCGGGATTATTTCAGTAGGATTGTATATTAAGTCTTTTTGTGCTTCAGCATGATGTTTAGAATACTGGGAATGCTTAGAGTTATGATGCTAGCCCTCTTAGTATTGGGATTTTGTCAAATATCATTTTCATATGTATTATTAACGGTTCCTGAGTCTGATAATCCACAAGTAATAGACGCTGATGTACGCAGCTTAGTAAATTGTGGGGATGTAGATAATCAGAGACAGTACCGCAGCTCAGAGTCTTAAGTCCTATGGGGATGGCCTTGGGGATGGTACTTAGTATAATGGTCTCGTCACAGTACACCAGGCCCCCTTCCGACCAGCTCACGATTGTCCAGATAAAAAGTGTAACCCAATATACCTAATGATAAAGAAAACCACATGGCACGAAGCAATTCTGGGGTGGGGGGCACCTATGAGATACAATTAGATGAAACATTTAGGATAGAAATGAAAGCAAACGGGAAGGATTTCTCAGGCTGTTGTTTTCAAATTAGCGTAGGACAGGGAAAACAGGCAGAACTACTGGATAATAAGATACAACCTTTCACCCCTCCCGATGATCCTTAAGTAGTAAAAATTATAGAGGTAAAGGATTTGAAACAGACCATCGAGATAGAGACTGGGTACGGGGATGCAAATGCCTGGGTTGAATGGGTTGAAATACTGTAAAAAGCCTGAACAAGAGCAATTGCTATGCATGTGCCTCCGGTAGGCCAGTGGCCCAGGTGGTTCCCTTTCCGCTCGGGTGGAAGTGAGACAGGAAGGGCATGAAATGTATGATAGCCCTGTACCAGGATGAGACTGCATGGAATGATAGGAATTGTACCTCCCTATCTCTGATGTTCCGTCCCTTGGAGAAGAAAGATTTAAAAGCACCCCCCCCCGACACATTTTCCGCCGCAGTTGGAAATCACACGTCGTGTGTGCGTAGACGAGGTACAAATCAGTCTAGAGATTTGGGGGAGCTGAAATTGTGTACAGAGATTAAGAATATCACCGAAACGGACAAGGGAGGGAACTACTCAGCACCAAAGGTTCCCCGAGCGGATCTGTGGTGGTACTGTGGAGGCAAAATATTGAGACCCACCCTCCCTCCGGATTGGAGAGGGATATGTGCAATTGTACAATTGGCAATTCCATTTACCCTGGCATTTGAGAAGGAAAAGATAGTAGGGAAAAAGGGAAGGGGTAAGAGATTACTGTTAGACACTTCTTTCGATGACAGGCTTTATCTAGACTCTATAGGAGTCCCTAGCGGGGGTATCTGATGAGTTCAAGGTTCGTAACCAGATTGCAGCAGGCTTTGAGTCAGTTCTGTTCTGGTTGGTAACAATTAATAAAAATGTAGATTGGATAAATTACATTTTCTATAATCAACAGTGATTTATAAATTATACAAGAGATGTGCGGTTAAAGGAATAACAGAACAGCTTGATGACAAGTAGGATGGCATGGGAAAACAGAATGGCCCTTGATATAATTTTAGCAGAAAAAGGGTGTGTGTGTGTGATGTTAGGAAGAAGCTGTTGTACCTTGATTCCTAATAACGCTGCGCCTGATGGTTCAATTACTCGGGACTGAAGGGGATTGACTACCTTAGCGGAGGAACTGGCTGAGAATTCAGGAGTAGACACACCTCTCAGGGGATGGCTTGAATCATGGTTTGGAAAATGGAAGGGGGTGGTGGTTTCCATCCTTACTTCCCTGATAGTAGTAGTCGGGGTATTGGTGGCCATTGGCTGTTGTATCATACCCTGTATACGAGGGCTCATCCAAAGACTGATTGAGACAGCCTGAATAAAACAGACGCCTCTAAAAGGGAATCAGGCAGAAGAATTTTATCGACTAAATAATGAGGGGATGAGTGAGACCAAGATGGTTGAAATCTCCAGAATGATGCTTGCAAATTTTGGGGGCGATGCTTAAAAGAAAAATGCAGAAGGTAACAAATGGTAATTAAAGAAAAAGGGGAAATTGTGGGATATAGGTAAAGTAGTGTTACTTCTGCAATTATAATTACTTCTGCAAGGTAAATGAACTCACACCAGTGTGTAATTGTTTCAACTAAGAGCTGAGTCAACAAGAATGAAAACTATGTGGAGGAAATACATAATTGTTTTTGTATTAGGTAAAATTGTATGCAAGAATGAAACGTGACTACAAAACAATGGTGGATGTTACAAACAAATAGATAAGGTGCTGTGAGGATGTAGGATAAGCCAGATATGCTTGTACTTATAAGCATCTGTTTCCCACTTCTACAGAAACACAGAAACAAACCCCAGTTAGAAGGTCATAAGGATCAGTATGGTTGGGGAAAGCACAGATGAAAGGAGTGATCGACTGACTGAACTGGTCCTCACTCTGAACAACTTCTCTTTCCAATCCTCCCACTTGCTCCAAACCAAAGGAGTAGCCATGGGCACCCGCATGAGCCCCAGCTATGCCTGCCTCTTCGTAGGATATGTGGAACAGTCCATCTTCCGCAGCTACACTGGCACCACACCCCACCTTTTCCCTCCGCTACATCGATGACTGTATCGGCGCTACCTCGTGCTCCCACGAGGAGCTTGA
>NC_057726.1:72770172-72788342 GCF_004010195.1 Chiloscyllium plagiosum
CCCCTTACTTCCCTCCAAGGCCCCAAGGGATCCTTCCATATCCACCACAAATTCACCTGCACTCCACACACATCATTTACTGCATCCGCTGCACCCGATGTGGCCTCCTCTATATTGGGGAGACAGGCCGCCTACTTGCGGAACGTTTCAGAGAACACCTCTGGGACACCCGAACCGACCAACCCAACCACCCCGTAGCCCAACACTTCAACTCCCCCTCCCACTCCAAGGACATGCAGGTCCTTGGACTCCTCCATCGCCAAACCATAGCAACATGATGGCTGGAGGAAGAGCGCCTCATCTTCCGCCTAGGAACCCTCCAACCACAAGGGATGATTTCTCCAGTTTCCTCATTTTCCCTCCCCCTACCTTGTATTAGTCCCAACCATCGAACTCAGCACCACCTTCCTAACCTGCAATCTTCTTCCTGACCACTCCGCCCCCACCTCCACTCTGGCCTATCACCCTCACCTTATCACCCTCACCTTAACCTCCTTCCACCTATTGCATTTCCAACGCCCCTCCCTCAAGTCCCTCCTCCCTACCTTTTATCTTAGCCTGCTTGGCACACTTTCCTCATTCCTGTAGAAGGGCGTATGCCCGAAATGTCGATTCCCCTGCCCCTTGGATGCTGCCTGACCTGCTGCGCTTTTCCAGCAACACATTTTCAGCTCTGAAGAAAGGATATGCCTAACAATGGGCCACAGCGGATGTGGTCAAATGGCCTTGTGAGGCCAGAAATGAGCATTTGTCACGGATAAGGCAAGAGATAAACAGGAGTAATGGGTGCCGATCTTAGAGAAGTTGAAGATGTAAACGGGGAGGAGCAATGGGATAAAAAGATAGGAACCAAATTACATAAATATCATGTATTAGTTGAATTCTGTGTGTGTGTGTCCCTGCCTTGTAGACAGTGGACATCGCACCCTCTTGCAAGGGTAAAATAAATGACACTACTGATTCAGATCTTGTCTCGGACTGAAATTATTGAAGTGAGTGAGCTTTGTTTCTCATAGTTACTGTATCTATGATTCTGTTAAGTTTCCATTAGAGTTAAATTATTCCATATTTCTCTTTTTTTGGTTGTATTTTATGTTTAAATAAATTGTGTTTTGCTTAGTTTGTCCAGTCACATTGCTTCTAGACCAGGCACTTCACATTTACCTTTAAAAATAAGTAATTTGGGTCTAGTCTACTTTCTTAAACTACTTTGAAGGGGTCTGGTCTGGTCAAAACAGCTGGTGTCACTTTGAGAGTTCTGATCAGTTGGTACAACTTAGTGACTCGCTAGACCCCTTCAGAGGGCACATTGTTCTGGTTCTGAAGTCACATCTACACCAGACCAGGTTAGGATGAGACAAATAAAACTGCTGGCACACCACCTCAGGGCCCCAAACAATCCTTCCAGGTGAAACAGAGGTTCACCTGCCTCTCCTCCAACCTAGTTTACTGTATCCGGTGCTCCCGATGTGATCATCTCTACATCAGTGAGACCAGATGTAAACTTGGGAAATGTTTCCTGAGAATCTCAGCCAGACCCGTAAGAGCCAGCCTGACCTCCTAGTTACTGTCTGTTTCAATTCCCTTTCCTACTCCTCTCTGACATGTCCATCCTCAGCCTCTTCCATTGCCACAAACCGCAAATGGGAGGAACAACATCTTATCTTGTGCCTGGAGGACTCAACATTGAGTTCTCCAATTTCAAGTAACCTTCCCACCCATCCCCTGACACCTTTTCCAGCCCACATTCTCCCTTCCATTTCATCTGCTGACCCTTCCTTCCAACTACCAACCAGATTCATCCCTTCCATCAACCAACCAGATTGTACTCACCTTCTGTATTCACCTATCACTACCTCACTATTCCTCTCCTGACTCAAAACCCTTCCCCCTCTCTTTTATCTGCAGCTCCCCTTCCCCCAGTTCCATTCCCGAAGAAGAGTTATAGCCAAAATGTTGGCTTCTCCATCTCCTGATGCTGCTTGGTTTGCTGTGTTCTTCCAACTTCCTGAATGTCAACTTTAGACTCGGTTAGGTGGCAGATTTCCTGCCTTGAAGGACATTAGTGAGCCAGTGGGTGTTTCTGACAACAGTTTCATGGTCATCCATACATTCTTAATTGAGTTTTTCTTTTCAAATAAAAATTGTCCCACATCCTTGAATGTTATGATATTTGAAGTGCTCATCCAAATATTTTTCAAAGATTTTAAGGATTCTGGCCTCCATTGCCTTGGCAGACAGTGCATTCCAGATTCCCACCATCTTCTGAGTGAAAATATTTTTTTCTCAAATTCCCTCTGATTCCCTTGCCTCTTACCCTAAAACTATGCCCTCTCATGATTGATGGCCAATCCGCTGAACCTGCCTTCTCATGATTGATCCTCCAGCCAAGGATGACAATGGCTTTTTCCATCCTATCCATTCCCTCATAATCTTGTATATCTCAATCATGTCCTCCATCAGTCTTGTATGCTTAAAAGAAAACAACCCTGTCTAATCTCTCCTTACAGTCTCAATTGCTCCATTCCAGGCACCATCTCCTCTGTACCTCCTCTAATGCTATCCTTCCTGTAGTAAGGTGACCAGAGCTGCACACAGTACTTCAGCAGTGGTCTAATCAACATTCTGTTTAACTCCAACATTACCTCCTTGCTCTTATATTCTATGCCACAACTGATGAAGCAAGTGTTCTGTATGCAGTAACCATCCTTTTCATGTGCTTTGTCAACTTCAGGGAACTGAGAATAATCACCCCCAAGCTCCTTTTGTTCCTTTATGTTACTCAGTGTCATGCAATTCATTAAATATGCCCTCGTTTTGTTTCTTATTCCAAAGTGCATCACCTTACAGTTGTCAGGGATAAATACCATAGACCACTGGTCTACCCATCTATATCTTCCTGTATCTACAACCATCTTCTTCACTATTAACCACTCTGCTAATCATGGTTTCATCTGCAAATTTGCTTAATATTCCCCCACATTTTCATCAGCTTCATTTATCTAACAAACAATAAAGGTTCCAGTCCTGAACCTCGTGATACACTAGCATCTGGTCACTCACACAGCCTTTACTATGACTCTTTGTGTCCTACTACGAAGAGAAAGTGAGGACTGCAGATGCTGGAGATCAGAGCTGAAAATGTGTTGCTGGAAAAGCGCGTCAGGCAGCATCCAAGGAATAGGAGAATCGACGTTTCGGGCATAAACATCGATTCTCCTGTTCCTTGGATGCTGCCTGACCTGCTGCACTTTTCCAGCAACACATTTTCAGTCCTACTACTAAGCCAACTTCTGATCCACCTGATCAGGTTTCCCCGAATTCCATGTGCTTTAACCATGTGGTACCTTGTTAAAAGCTTTGCTAAATTCCATATAAACTACGTCTACTGGACTTAACTCATTTACATTCTTGAAGACATTTTCGTAATATTCTAACAAATCTATTAGGTATGACATCCCTCTGACAAAGCCATGCTGACTATCCCTAATTAGCCTGTGCTTTTCTGTCTGTCAGAATTTTTGAACAGTAGCTGTCCTATCACTGACAAGAGACTCAACAGTCTAATTTCCTGGTTTATCTCTACCATCTTTCTTGACAAGTGGAACCACATCAGCCATCCTCCTGTCCTCTGGCACCTCCCCTTTAGGCAGAGAGGAATTAAACATTTATGTCAGAAACCCTGCAATTTCCTGCCTCACCTCCCACAGTGGCCTGGGATGCAATTCATCCGATCCAGGGATTTGTCTGATTTTAAGCTCATTAGAGCTTCCAACATCTCCTGATTTCCTATGTCAAAACGTGCAAGCTCCTCACAGTCCCTTTTCTTAAATTCCATACCTACATTCTTCTTTTCCAGAGTGAAGATCCAAGTGAAGTCTTCATTTCAATATACTTCCAATATCCTTCGGCTTCAAACATTGCCCCTTGGTCCCTGATGGGCCCCACTTTTTCCCTGATTAACCTCTTCCCTTTAATGTTAAAAAAAAAATCTCAGGATTTGGGTGGCACAGTGGTTAGCACAACGTCAGAGATCTGGGTTCAACTCCCAACTCGGGCAACTGTTTGTGTGGAGTTTGCACATTCTCCCCGTGTCTGCGTGGGTTTCCTCCAGGTGCTCCGGTTTCCTCCCACAGTCCAAAGATGTGCAGGTTAGGTGAATTGGCCATGCTCGGTTGCCCGTAGTGTTAGGTGAAGGGGTAAATGTAGCGGAATGGGTCTGGGTGGGTTGCTCTTGGAGGGTCGGTGTGGACTTGTTGGGCCGAAGGGCCTGTTTCCACACTGTAAGTAATCTAATCTAATCATTCTCTATGCCTGTTTGCAAGTCTTTTTTCAAACCTCCTTTTGATGCTTCTGCTTGCTTTCTTAAGTTTCCTCCTGCACTTCCTGTGTTCTTCTAGGACTGCAGTACAATTATTTCATGCATTTCTGGGATTTGGGCATCGCTGACTGGCCAGCATTTATTGCCAGTTACTAGTCATTCTGCTTGCTCCCTTTGGATTTGCTAAAATAGCTTTCTCATCTTCCTCATCCAAACCTGAATTGTACTAATATTGATAGAGCTGCTGGGTATTTCTAAAAAGGTATACATTTGGACAAACCAGTTGGGCTTACTCACATGCACGGATAAGTTCAAAGAAGGCATACATTTGGGGGGAAAAAAGTTCAGAATTGGTCACGTGCATGCATAATTCCAATAACGCCTGTACTTGGCACAGAGACTCGTGTATGAAAAGACTGAGGAAATCTCCTGGGTCAACAACACATCAAAGACTCGCGTTGTAAGAAGGCACCCTACCTCAGGAGGCATGGTGAAGATGTCGAGCAGCGCTTTCAGCCTGACCAATTGCGAACTCTCCCGGGTAATAATGTTTGGGTTTATTTACAGAAATCAGGGTGATGAAAGACAGTAATTGAGATATCTCCAGTAGTTAAAAGTGTGCGTTATTGTTTAAGTACTTAATAATGAATTGTGGTTTTATAGAGCTTTAAGTGTCTCTGCTCTAAGTATCTTTGTCTATGTATGAAGTGTTATCTCTCAGAGATAAGCAACATAATAGTCCCTGGTGGGGGTCGGCAAGAGTTTTAAGTTACTCCGACGCCAGACCAGACATCCTCTAAATTTTCCAACACTCTGCCTGAATCTGAAATTAAGACAGCAGCCATTCCACGTTCAGGCCAGGACTAAGTGGGTCTCTGGAAGGAGGAGGTAGAAATTTGACTGTGAGAAAGAAACAAAAAGAACAGCAGACACACAAAGCAAGTTAGTGCTAACAGGGAATGATGGGTCCAAGAGACTCTGACTGGAGAGGATTTCTCCATCAGTATGTGACTGGGAAATGGATGAAGTACTGAGAGTATATCAGTCAGACCAGTACAGGAACGGGAATACCTGAGGATATTCTATGAACTATCGCAAAAGATGATTTGGGAAAAGAAGGCACTTTGTGAAAGTGCAGACAGCTGGAGCAGTAGGCTGGATGTTTGAAGACTGGGCAGAAAAGCAGCAGCTCGAACTGAAGCTATGAACAGAGGTAGCCAAGCTTAAAGAAGAGGCTGACTGAGAATGTCGGGAATTTAAAAAGCCAGAATGATGTAGTCCCCACCATTGGGTGGCACAGTGGCACAGTGGTTAGCACTGCTGCCTCACAACGCCTGAGACCCGGGTTCAATTACCGCCTCAGGCTATTGTCTGTGTGCAGTTTGCACATTCTCCCCGTGTCTGCGTGGGTTTCCTCCGGGTGCTCCAGTTTCCTCCCACAGTCCAAAAATGTGCAGATTAGGTGAATTGGCCAGGCTAAATTGCCTGTAGTGTTAGGTATCGGGGAATTAGTCTGGGTGGGATGCTGTTCGGAGGGTCGGTGTGGATAGTTGGGCCGAAGGGCCTGTTTCCACACTGTAAATAATCTAGTCTAATCATAATCTAATCACCAGTATCAAATACAGTGTGAGAAATTGGTAAGGGAAAAGGAGAAATGTGCAGATGGAAGATTTAAAGAAATAGTCTAGCAATTTGAAAGCAGCTATGAATGGGGTGCAAAAGTCAGCACAGGAGCGAAAAGAGACCTCAAGTGATCATACAAAATGCATGAAGCAGATAGAGAAGTTACAGAGTCAGATATCTGCACAAAGAGGGGATAACATATGCATTTACCACCACACCCTTTGAGGACGGATGGGAGGAGGCTGGTGATGTCGACTGGGGAGGGCTATCAGATGAAGAAGTGAGATATGGACAGGAGGACCCAGAGGAATTGGGCCTTCTTATGGAAGGAGGGGCAGGAGAAAGGTCCAGTATCACTATGGCCCCTCTGATCACTAGGAGACAACAGCTCACACTGCTAGGAGAGCAACAACAACCACCTTACATTACATACAGTATCCCTTATGATGTTTAACAGTTAAGAGATATAGCTAAGTGTGTAGGGGATTGTCAGCCTGGGGCTGACCCCCAGAAGCTGTTACAAGCTATCCAAATGCAGCAAACCAAACAAGGGTTAGATAATAAGGAGGAGAAAAATCTAATACTGATGTGTCTCCATCCCATTGTACATTCAGCTTTGCCTGAGCCATAAAATACAGGAGAGGGAACATTAGGTGAGTTAAAGGAGGCTGTACTGATGTCCATGGCAGCTAATAGAGGGGGCTCAGTGGAAGCCCTGAGTAAATGTAAACAGGGGAAAGGGGAGCATTTGCCACAAACTGTGGCTAGTGTTCCAGAGTGTATATGGCCAGGGCTAGACTGACAAAATTCAGCTGCACCTTTTGACAATGCTTGGATCTGTGGACTGTGGACCATGGCATAGAGGAGTTGCGAAAGGCATGTGACATGTTTGACCCCTCTGACAACACACACACTGAGGTTCGGATGTTGAGGAAAATGGTCAAAGCTTGGGAGAAGGAGTTGAGAGGATATAAGCCTCAGGGAGGATGAATGGCACATCTTACAGATCAAAGGGCAGCGTAGAGAAATGAAGGAAAGGGACCAGTCCCAAAGGAGACCACCACCACCCTATCAAATGGTAGGGAGCAGACATGGACATGAATGAGGAGCCCCACCTCTAGCCATAGGTACTGGAAGGACTGCTGGGGCTTATGGAAGAGCACTTTGCCAGAGATTGTCCGAACCCCTGGAGGACTGGGGCAAATCAGATGCAGGTCCAACCCTTGGAGAAAGTGAGGACTGTAGATGCTGGAGATCAGAGCTTAAAAATGTGTTGCTGGAAAAGTGCAGCAGGTCAGGCAGCATCAAAGGAACAGGAGAATCGATGTTTCGGGCATAATTCCTGAAGAAGGGCTTATGCCCGAAACATCGATTCTCCTGTTCCTTTGATGCTGCCTGACCTGCTGCACTTTTCCAGCAACACATTTTTAAGCAGGTCCCTAGAGGGACTACAATCTGTGCCACAGAACAATGTGCAACCAGTTGAGGCAATAAGTGGGTTGTACCCAACCCACAATAACAGTCTCAGGCCTCTCCAATATGGATGTGTGATACAACATGGGTTGGGAGAGGAAAACCCTTCGTATACAGTGGGGTAGGAGGCACCCTATCACTTTCCTATGAGACACTGGAGGATCCTGCACCACTCTGTACACATGTATTATAAGTAGTGATGATTGGAAAATTGAAACACAAATAATCTTGAGTGGTTTTAAAGGACATTCTTAAGTAGGGCAAGTGACTAGACCTTTAAATATACAAATAGGAGCAGTAGAGTTAATGCAACTGATAGTATTAATAAAATTCCCAGCAAATCAAGTGCATATCCTGGGATATTACATGGCCAGAGCTAGACTGTGCTTTGATCCAGTGAATTGTGTGATATGGCAAGTTCCAGGAATAAGTGAAGAGCAGTTTTTGCTGAAATCCCTGCAGGACAGTATAAGGAGAGGGTGAATATGGTGGGAAAAATGTGGATCAGTCGTATTAACATGAGTGAAGACCTGATAGTACAAGGAATTATTGGATAAAACCAGGATAAGTTTACCAAATATGAGGATGACTCTGGGCAGGTTCAAGGGCCCAGATCCAAAGGCCCAAAAGCAGTATGGTTTCCCCAAGCAAGCTGTGGTGACAGTGTAAAGTCTGGTAGCACAAGGGGTGTTAAGGTGTGTTGCCTTTACCTACAATTCACTTACTTGGCTGGTAAAGAAACCAGATGGGAGTTGGCAACTGACTATCGATTATCAAGAACTAAATTAAGGTAATACACTTAACTGCATATACAGTAGCTCTGAGCCCTGAAATCATATTAAGTAGAGCAAATCTACACAGTGGTTTAAGGTGCTGGATATAAGTAATGGATTTTGGTCAATCCTTTTGTTCAATATTTCATCGATGGTTAAGCAATGAATAGTGGGACTTTTCCAGGCCAGGCTGCCCAATACAGTATGTTGATGATTTGCTTCTGCAAACACAAACCAAACAAGAGAATTACCAGTTCTTGAGTGAACTGTTGCAACTGTTCAAGTACCTTGAGTTAAAAATGAATCTGAAAAAGGCTGAGATAATGTGGTAGGAAGTGAATTACTTAGGAGTGGTGTTAACACAGGAAAAAGAGAGATAGACAAGCAAAGAACTGAAACTGTAGCTACACTTCCTATCCCCACAGAAATGATAAGATTAAGATCAATTTTGGGCTTGATTGGGTATTGTAGAGGTAAAAACAATGACTGCAGATGCTGGAAACCAGATTCTGGATTAGTGGTGCTGGAAGAGCACAGCAATCCAGGCAGCATCCAAGGAGCTTCGAAATTGTATTGACCATGCTGATAGAGTGATAGAGATGTACTGCACAGAAACAGACCCTTTGGTCCAACTAGTCCATGCTGACCAGATATCACAACCCAATCTAGTCCCACCTGCCAGCACTTGGCCCATATCCCTCCAAACCCTCCCCTATTCATATACCTATCCAGATGCCTTTTTAATGTTGCAATTGTACTAGCCTCCACTACTTCCTCTGGCAGCTCACTCCATACACGTTCCACCCTCTGCGTGAAAAAGTTGCCCCTTAGGTCTCTTTTATATCGTTCCCTTCTCACCCTAAACCTATGCCCTCTAGTTCTGCACTCTCCCACCCCAGGGAAGAGACGTTGTCTATTTATCCTATCCATGCCCCTCAGAATTTTATAAACCTTCATAAGGTCACCCCTCAGCCTCTGATGCTCCAGGGAAAACAGCCCCAGCCTATTCAACCTCTCACTATAGTTCAAATCCTCCAATCCTTGTAAGTTTTTTGTGAACCCTTTTCAAGTATCACAATATCTTTCAGATAGGAAGGAGACCAGGTTTTGCCACAAAGGCAGCACCACTCATGATGTTACTGAAGAAAAATTACCCCATGTGAATGGAAGCCAAAACACATACAAGCAATAATAATTTTGAAACAGGGCTTGGTGAATGCTCCTGCCCTTAAATCCCCAAATTCAGCTGAACCATTCTCTAGGGAGGTGGCTGTAACAGGCTCCACAATATCAGTGGTCTTATTGCAAAAGGTACATGGTCATTTGAGACCAGTAGCCTATGCCTCACCAATGCTTACTCCAGTAGAGCAGGCATACATGACATGTGAAAAGCTTTTATTGGCAGTATTCTGGGTGGTACAACGTTTTACCTACATTATAGGGTTGAAACCATTGACAATTTTGACAGGACATTCAGATGCTGCTGAATGGATGTATTAGTGATGGCGCAGTGAGTCAAAACAGACATGCTGAATGCATGCTGGTATTACAAAGGAGAAACTTCAAAGTAAAAAGGGTTAAATGTTCTACCATGTTAGCAAATAACTGAATTTGCCAGGGAATGTCAGATAGTGATAGCAAATGATCCCAAGGGACCATTTGTATCAAAACAAAAAGGTGGGAACACTGGTAAAGAGAATACAGGGAATATCCAAGATAGGACGCAGACAAAGACAAAAATATGAGAACAGCAAGGGAATAACAAATCACTCTTAATTTCTTTTTACAGAGGATGGATAATGGAGAACTGGTTGTGGTGTTGATGTAGAAGAGGAGCAAGGACAAGAATTGGATAACATAGCCCTCAAGTTGCCAAAAACTGTGAGTGCTCAAACAGCTGAGTTGACAGCAGTGACATATATCGTGAGCTATCCAGATAAACTCTGCTCCCACCCCCGCCCACACACATACACACACACACACACACACAGACACGAAGGATCTACTATCTATTCAGAGAGTATGTAGGTGTGCAACAGTCTGACAGAATACTTACCCTTGTAAGTAGAGGCTTTGTGTCAGCAGATGGGAAGGTCCTACCATCTGCTGCATTGCTGAGGTCACATCTTTCAAAAGGTGAAATAGAAAGAATATGGACTGATGAAAGTGAAAGCTCATTTTAAGTTATCACTGGACGGAAA
Organism: Chiloscyllium plagiosum; assembly: GCF_004010195.1. Classification (NCBI taxonomy): domain Eukaryota; kingdom Metazoa; phylum Chordata; class Chondrichthyes; order Orectolobiformes; family Hemiscylliidae; genus Chiloscyllium; species Chiloscyllium plagiosum. The sequence continues at coordinate 72,780,564 of NC_057726.1, forward strand.
CAGAAAAACAGATGAATTAGCCAAACAAGGGACAATAGCAGGAGAAGAATGGCAACCGCAGATCGAGGAAATAGGAGCACAGAAAGAGAGAGAAGCGGCCCCATTCGACTTAGCAGGAGAACAAAGAATGGATAAAGAATTACAAAAGTATTAGAAGGGAAGAAGTCAGAGGAATATAAGGAACAAAAAGGCTTAAACAGAAAAGATAGTGTAGTCCTGTATGAAAGGAAATTTGTAGTACCAATGAGGGAAGGAATCAGATAATTTATTGGTAGCATGATATATACTGATATCAGGAGGTGGAAAACACCTTGGAGAAGTTGAAAGAGGTATGTTGGTGTCCATGAATGAAAGGGAATGTAGAACATTATGTGAAAAATCGTTTCATATGTGTCTAAAGTAACCCTGACAAAATGTCAAGAAGGGAACCTTTAAACACACAAGGCTCGTAGTGAGACCCTGAACAAATCTACAGATTGACTTTGTGGGTCCCCTACCCCAGTTACTGGAGGGTATAAGCACAGCCTGGTGATAATAGATACTTTCACCAAATGGGTAGAGGCATTTCCCACTCACACTGATACTGCTGAAATCACGACGAAGGTCATGTTAGATAAAGTTTTTATTCGTTGGGCTTTATCAAGGAGTATTGAATCAGGTCAAGGGACATATTTACCAGCCCAGGTGATGCAGAATGTCATATACTGTGGGGAAAAACACATAGGTTCCATATAACCTATAAGCCCCAATCAAGTGGGATAGTCATAAGGATGAATCAAACCTTAAAGAATATGTTGGCCAAGATGGTGCAGCAGCACCAGATCACTTGGCTGATGGTGCTTCCTTAAGTCCTCACGATAATTAGAAGCACTGTAGCTTTCTCCGCAGGATTCACCTGTGATGTTAGGTTGATGATGGGTCAAGAATAAGAATGTTAACACTCTTGACATAACAGAATTGAAGGCTCAATTAAGTTCCCTTCAGGAAAGGACAGGGGTGATAGTAGGTCAGGAATATCGGGATCAAGAAAAGATTGGTAGGATAGGATGGCAAGCAGCATGGGTAGCCCTGAGCACCATCAAAATATTAAGGTCCCTTCAGAATAGAACTAACAAGATTATAGACAGAATGCCTTATGACACAACACGCAATAATAAATCAGCATTTTGTTCAACACAGACTAGCTGGCTTTTGTTGATGGTTAGCACAAATATGTTGCAATTAGATGCTCATAGATTACCATCCTGGATGTTGGATGAGCAACTGAGGACATGAATGGGGGAGAAGACACTCCATGTCACCTCAGAAGTTAACTCTCACCAACCGGGTCTTGAGTACCTGTGATGATAATAAAGGTCAGCTTTATATTGGTGCAGTATTTCATATACCCAAACATGGGGACAATCTGACACACCCCATACTGCGAGTTCATAATGTAGGTAAATACCATGAAAGAACTTGGAATATCATTACGTAACCCAGCAACTCATGCTACAGTTCTGGAGGGATCTAAAAGATGGGGGTGGATTTGTCTCGATGTCATCAAGGGAGAAACCAATCAGCATGTCCAGAAGAAATTATCAAAGAAGAGCTAACTCAATGTGGATTTGGCTCTTATGAGAACTGTTCATTGTCAATCCTACCAGTGAATAACCAAACTTTTCTTAAGTAAGCCTTAGTGGGAGACACCTACTATGTTGCCACAGCAGCCGCAGGATATCAGAAAGGAAGGACGTGGTGTAACCAGGATGGACAGATTGTGGCAATCAGCAATATCTCTTCTGACATGATCATTGAGCCAGAACCCAATGAGAAACTGCACATAACTCGATCCATGCACCCAAATGATACAGATGATGATTTACATTGATTCATAGCTACAGAACCGCAAGGTGAAGATCGTTTTTGAGGCAAAAGAAGTTATCCATTAATGGGTTATGCATGAGCAGAAGATTAAAATTCAAGGAGAGACAAATAGAGACTTGCAGGCTCCAGGTTTCTGAAGTAAAGTTTGGAATTGGGGACTGAACAGTCAGGTCAACCCATGAATCAGAATTATATCTCATCTGATTGTTGTATTAGAATTTATTACACTTCTTGTTGTAATAGTCTTACTTTGTTGGTGAAAACACAAAATTAAGAAATGGAAGGGACTGGCAACAGTGATTGGTTTCAGATACCAAAAGATGGAAAAGGTATTATAATGGCTTATTACAGGAATAATGTAAACATAGCAAGTTTGTTATATTTCTTACTATTCATTCTTTTGTCATTTGTGTTCATATTGTGTATATCTTATAAGATGTGAAAGATGTATAATGGTGTATAATGATGTACTTGTGATGGACTGAGACTGGTTTGTAATTTTGTTTAGGTTTATGACTATGGTTTTGATAAGTACGATGATCTAAATGGCATTTCAGATAACAAATTGAAGTAATACTTCATTGAGAATACATCACTGGAAGGGTTGCTCACCATTGTCTGGAGTAGCCTGGAGGATGTAGCAAACTCAATAGAGATGATTCTCACATAAATCAAAAGGGGGAGGTGTTGGATATGGCTGAAGACAACAGGAAAATAACAGAAAGTGATAAGAGGCCTAATAAGGGGATGCTGTGTGAATGGAAGTACACTGTGTGAGTCAGTCAGATCTGCCAAGAGTTAAAACTGTTGGGTCTATCAGACAAGGTATACATTTGGACAAAGCATTTGGGATTACTCACATGTAAAGGTAAGTCCAAAGAAGGCATACATTAGGTCAAAACATTCAGGATTGGCCATGTGCAAATATAATTCCAAGTAAGGCACAGAGACTTGTGTATAAGGAGCCTGAAACAATCTCCTTGTTCAAAGACACTTCAAAGACTCACATTGTAAGAAGGTACCATACATCAGGAGGCGTGGTGAAGATGTTGAGCAGAACTTTTAGCTGGCCATTTGCAAACTCTCCTGGGCAATAATGTTTGGTTAGTTACACAAATCAGGGTGGTGAAAGACAGTGATTGAGATATCTCCAGTAGTTAGAAGTGTGTGTTATTTGTTTAAGTACTTAATAAATGAATTGTGGTTTTATCGAGCTTTAAGTCTCTCCGCTGTATCTGTGTCTATGTATTAAGCGTTGTCTCTCAGAGATGAGCAATGACATCCAGGGTTCCCTAAACTTATTGCTTCTACATTTCCCACTAAGGTTATATGCTGAACCCACACTCTTCCCAGCTCCATTTTGAAGGCCACCACCACCAACCCACCCCCCCCCCCCTCCCCCATCACTGCTCCACTGTAGATGTACCTGCAAGGAGCTGTTCCCAGTCCACTGTGGCTGGAATCTGCTTTATTTTAATAAAATCTAACTTCTCCCAATCCAAAGCCATCCTTTGCCGGCCATCTTTCTTCTTTTCTGTAACAAATTTGTGGTTACTATCGCTAAAATATCCCCCTCTGCCACATTGAGCACCTATCTGGCTTATTTCATAGAGTTCCTATAGTAGGGAAGCAGGCCATTTAGCCCAACAAGTCCACACTGACCCTCCAAAAAGTAACCTTTCCAGATCCATTTCCCTACCATATTACCCAATATTACCTGACTAATGTACCTAACCTAAACATCCCTGGACACTATGGACAATTTAGCATGGCCAATTCACCCAATCTGCACATCTTTGGATTGTGAGTGGAAATCGGAGCACCCAGAGGAAACCCCACACAGACACTGGGAGAACATACAATCTCCACACAGACTCCCTCCTGCCTGAGGTGGGAATCAAATCCAGGTCCCTGGCGCTGTGAGGCAGCAGTGCTAACCACTGAGCCATCATGCTGCCCCAGAACCAGATTCAGCACTGCACCATCCCTTGTTGGGCCTTCTATGTATTGATTTTAAAAAACTCCCCTGAATACATTTAAAAAAAATCACCCCCCTCAGAACTCTTTACACTATGAATATGCCAATTTATGTTGGGAAAGTTGAAATCCCCTAGCAGAATTATCCGATTATTACTCTTACATACCTCTTGTGAACTGTCTACATATTTGTTCCTCTATTTCCCGCTGACTCTTTGGGAGTCTATAATACATTCCTGGTAATGTGTCTGCCCCCTTAACAGTCTACCTACAAAGCCCCTATTGAGGACCCTTTAAAGATTTATTTGCAGTTATCTTTTAAGCCAAACGTATGGAGCCAATTTGTGCTGGCATGAGGCTGGTTCTTATGTTACCATGCAAGGTCATTGGCCTGCACTAATCAGCAAACAGCAGCATCCCCAATATGGCCACCATCTGCTTTTGCAGGCAGGCAACTCCCATTTCCTGGAAGCACTTGCTCCTATTAATTGGGCTCATCTCCCGGTTAATTTGGCAAGCTGTATTTTAAAATTGCATTGAATAATTGGCTCTGCTGGTGTGTATGTTCAGGATTCATCAGAGTGTCGGGTTCCTACATGAAAACTCTGGCCTATCAACTCTAATGCCACGTTGAGATAGGGCAGCTGGACTTGCACTTTCTGCTTTTAACCACTGGGTTACTAGTCAAGTGAGATGGAGAAAAGATTGTCTGTCTAGCAGAAGGCAGAGAGTGGGGATAAAAGGGTCCTTCTCAGGATGAAAGCCAGTAGTGTTCCACTGGGGTCAGTGTTAGGACCACAACTTTTCACTTTAAACATTAATGATCTGGCTGAAGAAAATGAGGGCATTCTGGCTAAGTTTGCAGATGACGCAAAGATAGGTGGAGGGATGGGTAGTATTGAGGAGGTGGGGAGGCTGCAGAAAGATTTAGACAGGGTAGGAGAGTGGGCTAAGATGTGGCAGATGAAATACAATATGGAAATGTGTGAGGTCATGCATTTCAGTAGGAAGAATACAGGCATAGACTATTTCTAAGTCGGGAGAAAATTCAGAAATCTGGAGTACAAAGGAACCTGGGTGTTCTAGTCCAGGCTTCTCTTCAGGTAAACTTACAGGTTGAGTCGGTAATTAGGAAGACAAATACAATATTGTCATTCATCGCGAAGGACTGGAATATAAAAGCAGGATGTACTTCTGAGGCTTTATAAAGCTCTGGACATACACATACCACATTTAGAGTATTGTGAGCAATTTTGGGCTGCATACCTCAGGAAGGTCAATGAAGTGGGTCCAGAGGAAGTTCACAAAAATGATCACAGGAATGAAAGGCTTAACATGAGGAACATTTGAACACTCTGTGATGGAGTTTAGAAGGACAAGGGAGGAGCTGACTGAAACTTACAGAATTGAGTGGATAGAGTGAATGTTGGGAAGATGTTTCCATTGGCAGGAGAGACAAGGATCTGAGGGCACACCTGAGTGTAAAGAGAAGACCCTTCAGAACAGAGAAAAGGAGAAACTTGTTTAGCCAGAGAGTGAAGAACATAGAGAACATAGAACATAGAAAAGTACAGCACAGAACAGGCCCTTTGGCCCATGATGTTGTGCCGAGGGTTAATCCTAATGTAAAATATAATAACTTAACCAAAGCACCCCTCAACTCACTGCTATCCATGTACATGTCCAGCAGTCACTTAAATGTTGCTAATGACTCTGCTTCCACCACCTCAACTGGCAATGCATTCCATGCATAAACAACTCTCCGCGTAAAGAACCTTCCTCTGATGTCCTCTCTATACCTTTCTCCTAATATCTTAAAACTATGACCCCTCATTCCAGTCAATCCTGCCCTGAGGAAAAATCTCTGGCTATTGACTCTATCTATTCTTCTCATTAGCTTGTATATCTTGATGAGGTCACCTCTCTTCCTACTTCTCCCCAGAGAGAAAAGTCCGAGCTTATTCAACCTCTCTACATCAGGCAAGCCCTCCAGTTCAGGCAGCATCCTGGTAAACCTTCTTTGCACCCCCTCCAAAGTCTCTGTATCTTTCCTATAGGAGGGCGACCAGAACTGGAAACAATATTCCAAGTGGGGTCTCTCAAGGGACTTGTAGAGCTATGACAAAACCTCGCGGTTCTCAAACTCGATCACCCTGTTAAGAAAGCATATGGTATTTTGGCCTTCATTAACAACCCTATCCACTTAGGTGGCAACTTTGAGGGATCTATGTACTTGCACACCCAGATCCCTTTGTCCCTCCACACTGCCAAGAATCCTGTCTTTAATCCTATATTCAGTATTTGAGTTCGACCTTCCAAAATGCATCACTTTGCATTTATCTGGGTTGAACCCCATCTGCCATTTCTCAGCCCAGCTCTGCATCCTGTCTATGTTGCACTGCAGCCTGCAGTAGCCCTCTATACTATCGACGACACCTCCAACCTTTGTGTCATCTGCAAATTTGCTAACCCACCCCTCAACCTCCTCATCCAAGTCATTTATAAAAACGACAAAGAGCAGAGGCCCAAGAACAGAGCCCTGCGGGACCCCACTCAACACTGACCTCCAGAAAAAAAAATACTTTCCATCTACAACCACTCTCTGCCTGATGAATCTGTGAAATTCATTGCCACAGAGGGCTGTGGAGGCCATATCATTGAGTATGTTTAAGACAGAGATAAATAAGTTATTGATTGCCAAGGGGTCAAAGGTTAGGGGGAAAGAGTGAGAAAATGGGATTGCAAAACCTATCAGCTGTGATCGAATGGTAGAGCAGACTCGTTGGGCCGAATGGCCTATTTTCTGTTCCTATGGTCTTATGGCTTTATATCAAATCTCCTCATTGCAGTAAGTGACTCTTCAGTTAATATTGCTACACCAGCACCCATTTCATATTCTCCTCTGTTTTGCCTGATGATCCAATACCCTGGAATATTGAGTTGCCAGTTCAGCCCTTCCCTCAGCCATGTTTCTATGATGGCAACAATATCACACTTCCATGTGTCAATCCATGCCTTTAACTCATCAGTATTAGTTGTTGCACTCCTGGCATTAAAGACCATCCGGGCTTGCCTTACTCTCTTGATACTCATACCATCACACAATCCCGAAAGTGTGGAAGCAGGCTGTTCAACCCATCGAATCCACACCGACCCTCTGAACAGGATATCACCTAGATTCACCTCCCTATCTGCAACCCTGCATTTTCCATTGCTAACCCACCAAGCCTGCACATCCCTGCAAACTATGGTCAATTTAATATGGCTAATCCACCCAACCTGCACATCTTTGGACAATGGGAGGAAAACAGTGCGGCCAGGAAAAGCTCATGCAGATGCGAGGAGAATGTACAAATTCCACATAACATAGCTGAGCTCACTGTGACTTATAGACAATAGACAATAAGTGCAGGAGTAGGCCATTCTGCCCTTCGAGCCTGCACCACCATTCAATATGATCATGGCTGATCATCCTTAATCAGTATCCTGTTCCTGCCTTATCTCCATAACCCTTGATTCCACAATCCTTGAGAGCTCTATCCAACTCTTTCTTAAATGAATCCAGAGACTGGGCCTCCACTGCCCTCTGGGGCAGAACATTCCACACAGCCACCACTCTCTGGATGAAGACGTTTCTCCTCATCTCTGTCCTAAATGGTCTACCCGGTATTTTTAAGCTGTGTCCTCTGGTTCGGTACTCACCCATCAGCAGAAACATGTTTCTTTCCTCCAGAGTGTCCAATCCTTTAATAATCTTATATGTCTCAATCAGATCCCCTCTCAGTCTTCTAAACTCAAGGGTATACAAGCCCAGTCGCTCCAGTCTTTCTGTGTAAGGTAATCCCGCCATTCCAGGAATTGACCTCGTGAACCGCCGCTGCACTCCCTCAATAGCCAGAATGTCTTTCCTCAAATTCGGAGACCAGAACTGCACAC
>NC_057726.1:72790887-72793324 GCF_004010195.1 Chiloscyllium plagiosum
AATATCGTATCTGCCAATTTCTAAAAGAGCCTCAAGCTCATCCATCTTATTTCTAATGCTTCGTGCATTCATGTATAGTATTTTTAATTTGTTACTGTCCTCACCCTTCCCATCAACTCCTATTTCACTCAACCTTACAGCATGATCCCTTTCTGAGTTTTCTGCCTCATTGATACAGTTGTCTTTCTTGACTTCCCTTGTTCTAACTTTCCCTCCAATTTCCTTCTTAAACATCCAGTTTGTCCCATCCCCCCGCTACTTAGTTTAAACATAGCTGTGTTGCAGTAGCAAACCTACTTGCCAGAATGCTCGTCCCTAACCTATTAAGGTGCAAACCGTCTCTCGTGTAGAATTTATGCTTACCACAAAACATACCCCAATGATCCAAGAATTTAAATCCTTGCTTCCTGTACCAGTTCTCCAGCCACACATTCAAGTCCATTATCTCCCTGTTTCTGGCCTCACCAGCCCAAGGAACTGGAAGCAAACCGGAGATAACCACCTTGGACGTTCGGCTTTTCAACCTTCTTCCTAGTTCTCCGAGGTCCCGCTGTAGTATGTTCCTCCTCTTCTTCCCGACATCATTTGTGCCGACATGTACCACCACCTCCATTCTTTGCTCTAGCATGATGTGTCTCCGTTTGTTTCATACAATTTTGTGTCCCTTTTACTGCTGAATTTCCTTTTTAAATCTGCTATCCCCACATTCTCTCTCTCTCTCTCTCTCTCTCATTTTATGAAGCTGCCATCTCTGCTTCTTAATAAAACTGCTGTGCATGTGCTCTCTCTCCATCTACATTAAATTGTTGCATCTTGCTTTGGGAAGCTGTCTTCCCCCTCTCGCTCTATCTTTATAAAGCTGCTGTCCCTGCATCTCTCTCTTTCTCTTTATGAAGTTCCAGTCCCCACTCTTTTAGTCTCTTAATGCCAGCACTGCATGTTCTTTTTCTTTCTCTGTTTCTATAAATCTCTCTTTACGGAGCTATAGTCATCACTTTTCTCTCTTAATGAAGTTGCTGTCCCCACTCTCTTTATGAAGCTGTCGTCTCCATTCTCGCGTTCTCTCTCAACAAAACTGCTGTTCCAAGTTCTCTCTGTGACAAAGGGTCAGTTAGACTCGAAATGTCAGCTCTTTTCTCTCCTTACAGATGCTGCCAGACCTGCTGAGATTTTCCAGCATTTTCTCTTTTGGTTTCAGATTCCAGCATCTGCAGTAATTTGCTTTCTTTAGCTCTCTCTTTTCATGCAGCTGCGGACCATGCTCTCTCTATTGTGAAGCCACTGTCCCCACTCACTCTCTCTGTCTATGAAGCCATTGTTCTTGCTCTCCTCATAAACCTGCTGTTCCTTCACTCTATCTCCTCCCATCCCTACATTTTTGTTCTGTCTATTTTATGAATCTGCGAGTCCCACATTTTCTCTCTCACTCTTTTTAGAAGCTGCCATCCCTGCTCCCTCTCACTGTCTTAACAGAGGTGCCATTCTTATGCTCTCTCTTGACATGAAACTGTTGTATCCACTCTCTCTCTCTCTTTATGAAGTTGCTATCTCTCCTTCACTTTATGAAGCTCTTGTTCTGCTCTCTCTTTATGAAGCTGCTGTCTCCTCTTTTGATGAGGCTGCTACTCTGTTTTCTCTTTACAAAGCTATTGTTACCACACACTCTCTCTCCATTATAGTTGCTGTACTCTCTCCCTTTCTTCCCTTTTATGAGGCTGCTATCCCTGCTGTCTCTTTCTCACTTCATAAGCCTGTTGTCACATCACTCTCATTCTTTTTATGAATCTGCTGTCTCTGCATGCTCACTCGCTTATTGAAGATGATGTTAAATAATAAAGTTCTTGACTTGCTCTTAACTCTCTCTCCTTATGATACTGCTTTTCCCTTTCTCTCTGTGTCCTTATGTCTTTAAGAAGCTGCTGACTATGAAACTGAAGTCCCACCTCTCTCACTGCTTTTAAGAATTGGTTCTTCCCAGTCTCGCTTCCTCTAAATAAAGGTGCTGTTCCTACTCTCCCAGTCCTATCTGTCCCTTGCTCTTTCCTAGACCTGTCTGGCCCTCCCTTTCTGTTACTGTCTCCATTTCTCTCTTCCCAGTTCTGTCTCCCTCTTGAATAGACTCTTTTTTTTTGACATCCTGTCTGTCTCACTATTTCTCCAGTCTTGTCTGTCTTTCTCTTTCCCCAGTCCTGTCTGTCTCTCTCCATTCCCTCCTTTCCCCAGTCCTGCCTGCCTCTCTTTCTTTCCCCAGTCCATTTGCACTCTCTCTATCTTTTCTGTCTGTTTATCCCTTTCTGTTTCCGCCCTCCCACCTCTCTCTCTCTTTCTCAAATCCTGCCTGTCTCTTTCTCTCATCCTCTCTCTCTCTTTTCTAGCTGTCTAATTTCTCCTATTCCTTAAGTCCTTCCTACCTCTCTCTTTCTACAGTCCTGTCCAT
>NC_057726.1:72793886-72840365 GCF_004010195.1 Chiloscyllium plagiosum
TAGTGTTAGGTAAGGGGTAAATGTAGGGGTATGGGTGGGTTTCGCTTCGGCGGGTCAGTGTGGACTTGTTGGGCCGAAGGGCCTGTTTCCACACTGTAATGTAATCTAATCTAATCTAATCTTTCCCACATTTCCCATCTCTGTTTCCACAGTACTGTGTATCTGTCTCTTTCCCAGTATAGTTCCATACTAACCCCTCCCACACTGATCCCAATGGCAATACTGACACCTACTTCCACACCTCACACTAACCCCACCCACACTGATCCCCATTGCTCTCATCCCATTCTGTCACAGTGAACTCTCCCCTTGATCCCCCAATTCCCAGACAAACCCCACTCCACTCACACTGATCCATATTGATCACATCCCAATCCGCACACAGACATCTGCCCCCTGCAGTGACCACCCATTTCCCACCATTCTCAGTAACTCCCACCTTCATTGACCCAATCCCCACACTGTGCCCTGACTCACACACTGACCTGTATCTTCCACCCCACAAAATAATGCCACCCGCACTGATCACCAATCCCATTGAACCCTGTCCTCCACAGTGACCACCCATCTCCCACCTCGCACAGTAACTGCATTGTCATTGATCCCAGAGCCCATATTCCAATCTTCACACTGACCCCTGCATCCTGCACTGACTCGATTTGCCCACCATGAGGGACATGGATATCTGTCTGTCGCAAGTTGTCTTTAAGAAGATGGTGATGAGCTGCCTTCTTCAACCTCTACACTCTATGTGCTGTAGATGTATTTTTCCATTCAGGAGGGAATTCCAGGGTGGTGCGGCACTGTTAGTCAAGGACAGTATTATGGTTGAAGAAAGAACATTTGAGGACTCCTCTACTGAGTTGTATTGGCTGAAATTAGAAACAGGAAAAGAGAGATTACCCTGTTTGGAGTTTTCTATAGGCCTTCCAAACAGTTCCAGAGATGTGCAGGATAGGATAGCAAAGATGATCCTCGATAGGAGTGAGAGTGACAAGGTAGTCATTATGGGGGCTTTAACGTTCCAAATATTGACTGGGAATACTATAGTTCAAGTACTTTAGATGGGTCAGTTTTTGTCCAATGTGTGCAGGAGGGTTTCCTGACACATTATAGAGACAGGCCAACAAGGAGCGAGGCCACAGTAGATTTGGCACTAGGTAATGAACCAGGTGTGAGATTTGGAGGTAGGTGAGCACTTTGGTGATAGTGACCACCAAAGTTATGTTTACTTTAGCGAAGGAAAGGGATAGGAATATACCACAGAGCAAGAATACCTGGGGGAAAGTCGATTAGGCAAGGTTCGGGATGCATAGGATGGGGAAGGAAACTGCAGGGGATGGGCACAATTGAAATGTGGAGCTTATTACAGGATCAGCTACTGAGTGTCCTCGATAAGTATGTACCTGTCAGGCAGGGAGGATGCTGTCGAGCGCGGGAGCCATGGTTTACTAAGGAGTTGAATCTCTTGACAAGAGAAAGAAAAAGGCTTATGTTAGGATGAGATGTGATGGCTCAGTTAGGGTGCTTGAGTGTTACAAGTTAGCCAGGAAAGACCTAAAGACAGAGCTAAGAAGTGCCAGGAGGGGACATAATAAGTCATTGACAGATAGAATCAAGAAAAAGCTCAACAACTGATTGGGGGCAGATGTTCTCAGGTAAAGGGAAGGCTGGAAAATGGGAAGCATTCAGAAATGAGATAACTAGAGTTCAGAGACAGTATATTCCAGTTAGGGTGAAAAGAAAGGCTGGATGGCGTGAGAAATTGAGGGTTTGGTTAAGAAAAAGAAGGAAGCATGTCGGGTGTAGACAGGATAGATCGAGTGGATCCTTAGAAGAGTATTAAGGCAGTAGGAGTATACTTATGAGGGAAATCAGGAGGGCAAAAAGGGGGCATGGGATAGCTTTGGCAAATAGAATTAAGGAGAATCCAAAGAGTTTTTACAAATACATTAAGGACAAAAGGGTAACTAGGGAGAGAATATGGCCCCTCAAAGATCAGCAAGATGGCCTTTGTGTGGAGCCACAGGAGATGGGCGAAATACTAAATGAATATTTTGCATCAGTATTTACTGTGGAAAATGACATGGAAGATATAGAATGTAGGGAAATACATGGTGACATCTTGAAAAATGTCCATTTTACAGAGGAGGAAGCGTTGGATGTCTTGAAACACATAAAGGTAGATAGATCCCCAGGACCTGATCAGGTGTACTCTAGAACTCTGTGGGAAGCTCGGAAAGTGATTGTGGGCATCTTGCTGAGATATTTGTATCATCGATAGCCACGGGTGAGGTGCTGGATGTCTGAAGGTTGGCTAATGTGGTGCCACTGTTTAAGAAAGGTGGTAAGGACAAGCCAGGGAACTACAGACCAGTGAGCCTGATATTGGTGGTGGGCAAGTTGTTGGAGGGAATCCTGAGGGACAGGATGTACATGTATTTGAAAAGGCAGGGACTGATTAGGGATAGTCAGTGTGGCTTTATGCGTGGAAAAGCATGTCTCACAAACTTGATTGAGTTTTCTGAAGAAGTAGCAAAGAGGATTGATGAGGGCAGAGCGGTAGATGTGATCTATGTGGACTTCAGTAAGGCATTCGACAAGGTTCCCCATGGGAGGCTGGTTAGCAAGGTTAGATCTCATGGAATATAGGGAGAATTGCTGTGTGGAATGTTCTGCCCCGGAGGGCAGTGGAGGCCCAGTCTCTGGATTCATTTAAGAAAGAGTTGGATAGAGCTCTCAAGGATTGTGGAATCAAGGGCTATGGAGATAAGGCAGGAACAGCATACTGATTAAGGATGATCAGCCATGATCATATTGAATGGTGGTGCAGGCTCGAAGGGCAGAATGGCCTACTGCTGCACCTATTGTCTATTGTCTAATTAGCCATTTGGATACAGAACTGGCTCAAAGGTAGAAGATAGAGAGTGGTGATGGAGAGATGCTTTTCAGACTGTAGGCCTGTGACCAGTGGTGTGCCACAAGGGTGCTTACAGTTTGAAGTTGAAGGGCAGAAAGAGGGAGAGGGAGTTTCCACACAGCTTCCTGTTGAACATCTCACTGGTTCAAGACTGAACTGAACTGCTCAGCTCAGCTGGAGAGCTGACCACTACCCCTTTCATTATAAAGGTCACTTCTAAAACATGACCACTTTGGCCTGAAGTCTCATCTGTTTACATATACACAAAAGGCCTTTCAAAATTCTTTTAATCAAACCAGACTGATTGGAGCCCGGCTTGGTTTGTTACCACTCTGAGAAAAAATCAAGGATAGAGTATGCTTGAGTCAAGGAAAAGCTTTTAGGAAAAAAGCTTTCTGATACCTCCCCCCCTTAAAAAAAACCCATCAATACCAAAAGATGGCTTCATTTTTAACCCTTCAAAACCTGGTTAATAGTCTAAATACACATATACACTATATGAACTATAAACATGCAAACATGCACAACCACCACCGAATGCCTATGTATCTCATTCGAGTCTCAATAACACATCGGCAATCACGTTTTTGCGACTTGCCACATACACAATTGTCAAATTGAATGGCTGCAACAACAAACTCTATCTAAACACCAAGCTTAAAGTCTCTTTCTCCATCGTTGAATATTTCTCTTGATGAATGTTCAACTTTCTGGAAAAATACCCAATGGGTCTTTCTATTCCCTCATCACCCTCCTTCAGGAACACCACACCGATACCCACATCACTGTTATCGATAGCCACCTTGAAAGGCTTCATGTAATTCGGTGTAGCTAAAACTGGGCAGTGGTTAACACAGTTTTTAGGTTGTCAAATGCTTTTTTGACAGTCTACTGTCCACTGAAACTTCTTGCCCTTTGTTAACAATTCAGTGAGTGGAGCAGCCACACTCCACAAACTTCCCATAAAATCCATTCAACCCCAGGAACCCAAGTACTGCTTTTTTTTTGTCGACAGTGTGGGAAATTCCCCAATTACTTTTGTTCTTACAACTTGTGGGGCCATTTGTCCATGTCCAGTAACATGGCCCAGGAAGGTGACTTGGGATTGGCAAATTCACTTTTAGCCAGGTTTACCACCAAGCCTGCCTTCCGAAGTTGATCGAATAAGTCCGATAAATGCTGTAAATGTTCCTTCCATGAGTAACTACAAATCACCAGGTCATCAATATACACCACACAGTTGGGTAATCCAGCAATGACCTTATTAGTCAGGGTCTGAAATGTGGCTGGAGCATTTCTCATACCAAATGCCATGACTTTGAACTGATATAGTCCATTTGGCATTTCAAAAGCTGAAATTGCCTTTGCTCTCTCTGACAGAGGTACTTGCCAGTAGCCTCTGAGCAAGTCCAACTTAGAAATGTAAGTTGCTTGTCTTACTTTTTCTACACAGTTCTCCAGCCGTGGAACTGGATATGCATCAGTCTTTGTAACGGCGTTGACTTTGCAATATTCCACACATAACCGTTGGGTGCCATCTGGCTTTGACACCATGACTATAGGTGAGCTCCAGTCACTGTAACTCACTTCAATTATGCCATCTTGGAGCATGCGCTCTATCTCCTTCTGAACCTGTGCCAACTTTAGAGGGTTATGCCTATCAGGATGTTGTTAATCGGCACAGCATCTCCAATATCTACATCATGCACAATTAAGCTAGTACTTCCCAGTTTATTTCAGCATATCTCCCCATGTTACAGTAATAACTCTTTCAGGTCATTTCAATTTTCTTGTGGAAGGTAACTCAATAATTTATCCCAATTCTTGACAACTTCTTCATTGTCCAATTTGATTTGAGGAATGTCCAATTCAGAATCCTCTGAACTTGGTTCTTCCTCCTGTGCTGTAATTATTAACACCTTCTCCCCTTGCTTTCCTTCCCTATCAAAATACCTTTTGAGCATATTCACATGACACGCTCTGTGAGATTTCTTTGCTGTCTGGAGTCCTAATCAAGTAGTTCTCCTTACTCTATTTCTTCTCAATTTGATACGGTCCACTAAACTTGACATTTAAAAGTTCACCTATTACTGGAAATAACATCAAAACCTTATCCCCAATGGCAAGATTGCGAATTTTGATTTCTTATCTGCTTCCTGTTTAATTGTATGCTGTGATACTTTTAAATGCTGTCTAGTCAACTCTCCAGCTCCATTTAATCGTTTTCTCTAAACTTTGACACACAGTCCAAATGAGTGGTCTCTGAATTCTGACTTATGATTTCACCTTAATCAATTTTAACAGTTCTCTTACTTCATGCCCAAAAATTAATTCAAATGGACTGAATTTGGTTGATTCATTCAGTGCATCTCTGATCGCAAAAAGTACAAACGGAACTCCTTCCTCTCAATCATCTGGATAATCCTGACCATAAGCCCTTAACATGGTGTTCAGTGTTTGATGAGAGAGTGAGGTCTGCAGATGCTGGAGATCAGAGCTGAAAATGTGTTGCTGGAAAAGCGCAGCAGGTCAGGCAGCATCCAGGGAACAGGAGAATCGACGTTTCGGTTTTAAGCCCTTCTTCAGGTCTTTGGACTTCTCCATCCTTATATGCAGGTCTTTGGACTCCTCCATCGCTTATATGCAGGTCTTTGGACTCCTCCATCGCCAGACCACAACAACACAACGGTTGGAGGAAGAGCGCCTCATTTTCCGCCTAGGAATCCTCCAACCACAAGGGATGAACTCGGATTTCACCAGTTTCCTCATTTCCCCTCCCCCCACCTTGTCTCAGTCAAATCCATCGAACTCAGCACCGCCTTCCTAACCTGCAATCTTCTTCCTGACCTCTCCGCCCCCACCCCAGTCTGACCTATCACCCTCACCTTGACCTCTTTCCACCTATCACATTACCGACGCCCCTCCCTCAAGTCCCTCCTCCCTACCTTTTATCTTAGCCTGCTGGACAAACTTTCCTCATTCCTGAAGAAGGGCTTATGCCTGAAACGTCTATTCTCCTGTTCCCTGGATGCTGCCTGACCTGCTGCGCTTTTCCAGCAACACATTTTCAGTTCAGTGTTTGATGCCATCTCTCTAACTCTCTCTGCGATTCTGGATGGTATGCAGTAGATTTGAATTGCTTTGTTCCCAAGTTATCCATAACCACCTTGAATAGTTGGATGTGAAGTTTGATCCTTGATCTGACTGGATCTCTGTTGGTAGTCCGTAAATAGTAAAAAGAATTAAGTAATTCTTCTACAACCCTTTTAGCTGTGACATTGTGTAATGGGTTGCCTCAGGAAATCTGGTCGACACATCCATTATTATTAATAAATACTTACTCCCACTTTTTGTTTGAGGTGGGGGACCTACACAATCAACTAAGACTTGTGAAAGGTTCCTCAAATGCTGGAATAGGTATTAAAGGTGCAGGTTTTATTACTGCCTGGGAATTTTCCGATTAGCTGACATGTATGACATATCTGGCAAAATTCAACTACATCTTTGTGCAGTCAAGGCCAGTAAAAATGTATTTGCATTTTACCCTATGTTTTCCTCACCCCTAAATGACCTCCAAGTGGTAGCTCATACACCACTCACAGCACCTCCTTTTTATACCCTACTGGCAAAACAATTTGATGAACCTCAGCCCACTTCTTATCTGCTTGAATATTTCCTCATTAAGACATCATTTGTTAAGTAATAACACACAGGAATGCATTCACTTTCATTCTCAGTTAATGCCTTTTGATATAACTGAATTACAGCAAAAAGATGAGGAGTTAAAACAATCAGCTTAGCAGAGCTAAAGGTACTGGCATGTTTACCCATTTGCTGCTTCTCTGTTCCACTTATCTGATCAAAGTAAGTTTCGGATAACACTATGTCAGCTTCCTTATCTGTGCCTTTTGATCTCTCCTGCTTCAACTTGTGCCTCTGTGATCTTGTGATCACATAATCAGAGAAAATTCCTGGATAAAAATTCTTCGTTTCCTCAGTTGCCTGCGTCTCCACTGTCTTTTCAACTAGACCAGGCAGCACACCTACCAGTGAATCAGCTATATTATTTGCAAGGACAAATTGTATTTCTGGAGCTGACAGTTTGTCCAGTACTCCTCCCACAATTCTTCACTCTTCTCAGGACTCTCTAGCCTCACTTTACATAATTGAGCGCTTTTTGTCTCATCATGAATTCCTGTTACCAGTACCTTCTCTGGCAATAGTCCCTCAGGAGTGCATATCTCCTCATCCTTTAGTACTGCAGACTGAGAGGATCCTGTGTCCGTTAATATTGTAACCCCCTTACCCATTGCTCCTGCCCTATGTAAATATACTTTACCCTTGCATGTATATTTATTTCTGATCATCTTCTATACTCTGAGTCAGTTGTCTAACTTCCCTTGTGCTTTTTGTTACTAGTCCAACAAAACTTCCAGGCTTGTCCAGTTTTCCTACACCTGGCTTTCTCCTAGTCCTCCAACACTAATTTTGTGTGGCCCACTTTATTACAATGAAAACATTTAATTTATTTCTCTCCCTCAAGGGTTTCTTTTTTACCTTATGGTAAGTTCTCCTTATTATTTTCACTGAGATCTACCTTTCCCTTTCCATGTGAGGATTCCTCTTTGCCCCAATATCTATCCCTCATGGACTGAAATTGATTCTGGAAGCCAAACTGAGTTTTATGGACCAGCTCATAATCAACAGCCATTTCAGCTACTAACCTTGCTGTTTTAACTCTCTGCTCTTCCATATGATTTTGCACTACTTCAGGCAGTGAATTTTTGAATTTCTCCAAAATATTTACCTCTCTAAGGGCATCATAGCTTTGCTTGATTTTTAAAGCTTTTATTCATCTGTTGGAATTATTCTGTTTGATCCTTTCAAACTCAATGTAGGTTTGATCTGGTCCCTGCTTAGATTCCTGAAACGTTGTCCATAGGCTTCTAGTACAAGCTCATATGCACTTAAAATGGCTTTTCTCACCTCCTCACGCTCCCAGATAACTCCTCTGATAGTGATGTGAATACTTCATTAGCCCGACCTACAAGTTTCATTTGGATCAGCAAAACCCATATTGCCACTGCATTTGTTTAGCTACCTTTTCAAATGAGATGAAAAAGGCTTCCACATCCTTCTCATCAAATTGAGGCAATGCTTGGTCATACTTAAACAGTTTCTCACTTGGCTTCTGACCACCAGGGGCTTGCTCCTCCTCGCTCTCTTCCTCACTAAGCCTACCCTCAGCCTTCATCTCCAGCCTTTTAAGCTGACTTTCTTTTTTAAGTGTCAGTTTTTGAAGTTCAAAAGCTCTCTCTTTTTCTTTTTATGCTCTTTTTCCCTCTCTTCTGCTTTTAATCGTAACTCAAACTGTTTCATTTCTGCTGCCCTTTCCTTACCTCTCGCCTCTAACTCAAGCTGCTTCATTTGCAATTGAATTCTTGCCATCTGTACAGATTCTGATGGTGTTTCCAGCAAATTTAAATGCTGAGTTATTGCTGTAATTATTTCTCCATTCCTCACAGAAGCAGGCAGTTCCAATTCCAGCTTCTCTGCTTATTCTTGCAACTTGGTCTTATTCACCTTTTGCAAAATTTGCAAAGTCACTGCATCCACATCCAGAAAACTTTTTGCTGACTGAAAGCTTTATCTACCCAACCAAACCAACACCCGAAATAATGACACTAGCACCTACCACTCGCTGTTTAAAATCCCGGAACGGGCTCCCAATCTGTTATGGACTAGGCCAGACAACTCAAAACATTCTTAAGCAGGCAGCTCAGACCATACCTTTGCAATTTGTTTCGGTCAGTGTACAGGGAAAATTACCTGGTTTAAGTTACCTAGGTTGACTACTAGATTTTAAAACAGACAAAAGTTTATTCACAAAATTACATAATGAAACAAAAAGAACAGATTAAAGAACCTACCAAGCTCAGTCTATCCAAACTGGACTTAATTATGCTGTCCCAAATATACACAGCAGTCCCAATAAGCAAAGTCCCCTTAAAAACCAGTATAAATGAAACACATGCTCACAGTTTGAAGTTGAAGGGCAGAAAGAGGGAGAGAGAATTTCCATACAGTTTCCTGTTGAACATCTCACCAGTTCAAGACTGAACTGAACTGCTCAGCTCAGCTAGACAGCTGATCTTTCATTTTGCAGGTCACTTCTAAAGCATGACCACTTTGGCCTGAAGTCTCATCTGTTTACATATAAATTAAAGGCCTCTCAAAATCCTTTTCATCTCTGTACCAAACCAGGTGATCAAAGCCCGCCCGGTTTATTACCCCTCTGGAAAAAAAATCAAGGGCAGAGTATCCTTGAGCCAAGGAACAGATTTTAGAAAAAAAAACTAGCTTTGTGACAAGAGACAAGGTCTTTTTCCTGGGGTGGGGGAGTCTAGAACTAGAGGACATAAGTTTAGAGTGAGAGGGAAAAGATACAAAAGAGACTTAACAGGCAACTTTTTCATGCAGAGAATGGTGCATGGGCTACTGCAAAGATCTGTTTTGGGTCCACTGTTGTTTGTCATTTATATAAATGACCTGGATGAGGGCATAGAAGGATGGGTTAGTAAATTTGCAGATAACAGTAAGGTCAATAGAGTTGTGGATAGTGCTAAAGGATGTTGCAGGTTACATAGATAAGCTGCAAAGTTGAGCTAAAAGGTGGGAAACGGAGTTTAATATGGAAAAGTGTGAGGTGATTAACTTTGGAAGGAGTAACAGGAATGCAGAGTACTGGGCTAATGGCAAGATTCTTGGTAGTGTAGATGAGCAAAGAGATCTTGGTGTCTTGGTAAAGTTGCCACCCAGGTTGAAAGGGTTGTTAAGAAGGCATACGGTGTGTTAGCTTTTATTGTTACAGGGATCGTGTTTCGGAACCATGAGATCATGCTGCAGCTGTACAAAACTCTGGTGCAGACACATTTGGAATATTGTGTACAGTTCTGGTCACCGTATTATAGGAAGGATGTGGAAGCATTGGAAAGGGTTTAGAGGAGATTTACTAGGATGTTGGCTGGTATGGAGGAAAGGTCTTATGAGGAAAGGCTGAGGGACTTGAGGCTGTTTTTATTAGAGAGAAGGTTGAGAGGTGATTTAATTGAGACATATAAGATAATCAGAGGATTAGATAGGGTGGACAGTGAGAGCCTTTTTCCTCGCTAGCACAAGGGGACATAGCTTTAAATTGAGGGGTGATAGGTATAGGACAGATGTGAGAGATAGTTTTTTTTACTCAGAGAGTAGTAGGGGCATGGAATGCATTGTCTGCAACAGTAATGGACATTTAAAGGGCATTTAAATGGTCATTGGATGGGTATATAAACGAGAATGGAATAATGTAGGTGAGATGGGCTTCAGATTGGTTTCACAGGTTGACATAACATCAAGGGGTGAAGGCCCTTGTGTAATGTTCTATGTTCCAGCCCCACCTTGTCTCCTTCCAGACCCATGCCTCCTCTTCAAATCCACCACAAGCTCTTACCAGACTCACTATCAGCTGAACACCAAACTCCCCACTGTCCTCAAAGCCCTCTCCCCTTTTCCCATCAGGTCAACACTGAGTTCATTCCTCGCTGCCTCCTGCGAGCACTCTGCTCATTCCTCAACTCCTCTGCAAACTCTCTCCTGATTCACCTTATAGTTCACCGTTGTGCTCCTTCCACACTCCCTGTTGTAACATTGAAAATACCGCTTTTTTTTGGTCTCCTGTGGCCTTTAGTCTGTTCTCATCCCTCTAGTATTTTTGGATTTGATAAGTGGATTGAAATTCTAATTGCTGAAAATAATTCAAGAGCCCTGGCATTTTAATATGTGGCCTGCCTTATCACATTTGGTTCTAACTTCTGCACTCATTCACTGTAAGGTCATGATATAGCAGTTAGGTCAGTCAGGCAAAATAATTTGTGATGATATTTGTGGATTAGTTTCACATCAGTTACACATAATGTTCAAAATTGTAATGGAAACGCATCAATGTGAATCATTGTTTTAAAACCCTGTTTATAGTCACACACGTTTATTAGTGAACACAAAGGAAAATGTTGTGGTTCTGTTCGCCGAGCTGGGAATTTGTGTTGCAGACGTTTCATTCCCTGTCTAGGTGACATCCTCAGTGCTTGGGAGCCTCCTGTGAAGCGCTTCTGTGATGTTTCCTCCGGCATTTATAGTGGTTTGAATCTGCCACTTCCGGTTGTCAGTTCCAGCTGTCCCGGCATTTATAGTGGTTTGAATCTGCCACTTCCGGTTGTCAGTTCCTGCTGTCCATTGCAGTGGTTGGTATATTGCAACGGACCAAGGGAAATGGGAAAGAGAGAGAGAGACTGACCAAGATTGAGGAAAGAAAGAGACAGGATTAGGGAAATAGGGGAGAGAGAATAGTGGAGGAAGTGGGAGAGAAAGAGAGCTAAAACTGAAGAGAGAAGGAGAGAGGGAGACATAGACAGAGCAAAAGATTGACAGGACTGTAGAAAGAGAGAGGTAGGAAGGACTTAAGGAATAGGAGAAATTAGATCTAATTTCTCCTATTCCTTAAGTCCTTCCTACCTCTCTCTTTCTACAGTCCTGTCAATCTTTTGCTCTGTCTATGTCTCCCTCTCTCCTTCTCTCTTCAGTTTTAGCTCTCTTTCTCTCCCACTTCCTCCACTATTCTCTCTCCCCTATTTCCCTAATCCTGTCTCTTTCTTTCCTCAATCTTGGTCAGTCTCTCTCTCTCTTTCCCATTTCCCTTGGTCCGTTGCAATATACCAACCACTGCAATGGACAGCAGGAACTGACAACCGGAAGTGGCAGATTCAAACCACTATAAATGCCGGAGGAAACATCACAGAAGCGCTTCACAGGAGGCTCCCAAGCACTGAGGATGTCACCTAGACAGGGGACGAAACGTCTGCAACACAAATTCCCAGCTCGGTGAACAGAACCACAACAACGGGCACCCGAGCTACAAATCTTCTCACAAACCTTGAACAAAGGAAAATGTTTGATATCTGGATGAATGCATTTTTATTATTGTATGAGCTAAAGAATACATTGCAATTCAATGTTCAATTTTAAATGCGTGAGCTCCACAGAACACATTTTGGATGGCCAGGGAGAGACTGCGATGTAAGGGAATCTGGGTGTTCTTGTACATGGATTCTAGCTCTTTTTTGGCAGGTACAGTGGGTGTTTGGGAGGGTTCTGTGTATGGGGAAGAAGCAGGGAGTCAGAGCATATGCAGGGCATTTCTGCACCTGTATGGGGCATTGCTGTAATTGTGGCTGGGGAGCTGTGGAGAGACAGGACTGGTCAATTTAGAGAAGTTTTTCTGAATTTGTTTCTGGGATGGGAGGAGGGTTAACTTTGGGGAAGGTCAAAAACATTTTAAATGGAGATTTAAAATGAGGGGTAATCATATCGCAAGTTTTGGATTCTGGGAGGACTTAAAAGGGGGGAATGCTGAAAGGCTGTTTCCCCTGGTGGGAGAATCTAGAATGAGGGGATGCAGTTTCAGGATAAGGAGTCCCCTGTCAAAAGCAGAGAACAGGAGGAATTCCTTCCTTAACAAAGTTGAATTTTCTTCCTCAGAAAATAGTGGAGAATGGGCCATTGAAAGTATTCATGGCTGAATTTGACAGTTTTCTTGATAGACCATGACTCTGTAGTTATAGGGGACATTAGGAAGGTGGAGTAAAGGCTATAATGAAATCAACCATAGTCAAATTGATTGATGGTTCTGAAATGAGGGATCAAATGGCCTAAATCTACTCCATTTCCCAAATTGATTTAACAGTTGTTCACTAGTATCATTGAAAGTATACTTGCTCAATTGCAGAACTATTGTGGAAGAATTAAATATATTTTCAAGTCTACAGCAGTTTTGACAAGAGTCTTAGATTTAAATTTAAAAAGTGCATTGGACTGTCTTTCGTCCTGTAGACTGTCCTGTTTGGGGAGCTTGTGTCCACATGGAAGCAGTTCAGTTCTGGATGTGTGACATGTGGTGAGCTGGATTTAACGCTGAGCATTTTGAATGGGGTCAGTTCTCAGAAAGGAACTTATTTGTGGACATGAATGGGCCCAAGGCAGGCATACATTTGTGGGCGGCACGGTGGCACAGTGGTTAGCAAAGATGTGCAGGTCAGGTGAATTGGCCATGTTAAATTGTCCGTAGTGTTAGGTAAGGGGTAAATGTAGGGGTATGGGTGGGTTGCGCTTCGGCGGGTCGGTGTGGACTTGTTGGGCCGAAGGGCCTGTTTCCACACTGTAAAGTAATCTAATCTAATAAGTTAGGCCACAGACCTGCCAGGAGCTGGCTTGAGTGCCGAATGGACTACTGCTGTTGTTATAAGTGGTCAGCTGTGGTGTGTGTGGAGCTGCATTTTATCCTGTAGTTTGCACATAGTAATTTCTCCATGGGGAGGTGGGTTTTACCTTTTAGATTAGATTACTTACAGTGTGGAAGCAGGCCCTTCAACCCAACCAGTCCACACCGACCGTCCGAAGAGCAACCCACCCAGAACCCATTCCCCTACATTTACCCCTTCACCTAACACTACGGGCAATTTAGCACGGCCAATTCACCTAACCTGCACACTTTTGGACTGTGGAAGGAAACCGGAGCACCCGGAGGAAGCCCATGCAGACACGGGGAGAACGTGCAAACTCCACACAGACAGCTGCCTGAGGCGGGAATTGAACTGGCGCTGTGAGGCAGCAGTGACCACTGTGCCACCGTGCCACCAATAGCAAATGGTCAGTCTGCAATTGAGTGCTTTCATTTATAATGTTTATCATGTATGGAGTGCTGGTTTGTAACCTATGGAATATGAATAGTCAGTTCTGTGTGGAGTACCAATTGTTAAATTGTGGTGTACAAATGATCAGTTCTATATGGAGTGCTGGTTTTTCAACTACAGTGTATGAATGGTCAATGATATGTGGGGAGCCCTTATTAAGCCTGTGGGTTGCAAACTGGTTTTATGTGCAGATCTGATTTTAATTGCTCTGAGTGTAAACAGTCAGTTCTCAAAGAGTGATTGTGATGTAGAGCATGGAAACAAACCTGACAGTCTAACTTGTCCATGCTGGCCAGATATCCTAAATTAATGTAGTCACACTTGCCAACATTTGGCCCATGTTCCCTAATAAGCCCTTCCTATTCATATACCCATCCAGATGCCGTTTATTCTAAGTGAATGTACATATTTGTGGAGACAATTTTTATCCTGTAGATTTTGTGTGAGTGTGTGGGTGTGTTTATATTGGGCAGAGTGGGGGGTGGGTGATGGTGATGTCTTTGTGTGCTTTGTCAATGTTCAGTTCTATGTGTGTATAGTTAGCATCTCCTTTTCAAGCACTAGAAGCCTCACTCATCTCTGTAACATCCTCCAGTCCTTACAACATTCTTTATGTCCATAACTGCCTGCAACTCCTCCACATTTAACTGCTCTATGACACGTTTCATCTCTGTCACCTACTTTGGGCCCTGCAATGCACTATTCATTTGTAATCCTTCCATGCCCTGTAACACCTTGATTCTTCTTTCACCAACTCCAACAAATATTCCACTTCCTAACTCTGAAACCTCCTCTAGCCAAAGCAATTTATATTGGCTTTGTAATGTCATTCATGCCTTTATCACTCTTCATATCTTTACCACCACTTCCAGCACCTTTAAGTCTCTTATTCCTATTATATCATTAAACCCCAACAATGTTTCCTCTTTTGACACCTCCTCCTGTGAAACAATGCTTGCTATCCCTTTATCACCTACAAAGTTCCCCTTCTTTTTAATCTGTAAGTGGTGACAATGATCCTAACCATGCAATATCTTCGTTATCCTCAATGTAGGAAATATCCTATTTCTCTCCTTGTATCTGTGTTCTTACAGACTGTACAACTGTCCAAACCTATGGAACATCCAGCAGCTGTTCACAAGTCTCCTCATTGACGTAACCTCCTTCAGATCCGACAGACCTCAGACCATGTAACATTATCCATCCCTTATACTGTAGCCTTGTACAGCCATGCAGCCATCCATCCCTCTTCCCATAACCTGCTTCCACTCTTGTGGATCTTCCACCATCTCCATGAACCTTTTCCACCTCAGTGTTACACTGTGTCTATCAGAATAACACTCTCCACCCTCTACAATCCTCTCCATCCTTGCACTCTCTTCCAGCCACTACATTTTTTTTAGATTAGATTACATTACAGTGTGGAAACAGGCCCTTCGGCCCAACAAGTCCACACCGACCCGCTGAAGCGAAACCCACCCATACCCCTATATTTACCCCTTACCTAACACTACGGGCAATTTAGCATGGCCAATTCACCTGACCCTGCACATCTTTTGGACTGTGGGAGGAAACCGGAGCACCCGGAGGAAACCCACGCAGACACGGGGAGAACGTGCAAACTCCACACAGTCAGTCGCCTGAGGCGGGAATTGAACCCGGATCTCAGGCGCTGTGAGGCAGCAGTGCTAACCACTGTGCCACCGTGCCGCCCACATTTCTGAACACTGATACATCTGCTGGATGCTACAACCCTCCCTGTCAGTGTATACATCAGGAAGTTGGAGGGCTGTGTGACATAAATCATGTGGATATTGTGAGAAGACCTCATTCTACATATCGACATATCATCCAGGTTAGACACATGCTCAAAAACACTCCAGCATTTGTGTCAAATGGGATTTTCCTTTTGTCCTTCTGATTTCCACTCTGTCTGTTTCCCTCAGTGTTGTGTAGCCTGGAATATTTATGTCACACCTTGATCACCCTGTAACCATGCCTCACTGATGGTGATTAGATCGAAACCATCTCCTCTCTTAATGGCACAAGTCAATCTGTCTTATTGCAGATACTTTATGTATTCAAAGAAGTAACCCTTAATATATTTTATACCATGATTTCCTGACATATGCACTGATGCACAATTTCAGCTAAACACCCTATCCCTATTTCCCTTCTTGAATAGAGGAACAACATTGTCTAGTGTCCTCTGGGACTTCTCCATAGGCTAGCAAAGTGGTGACGGACTTCACAACAGCAGAAAAGATCGGGAAGGGACAATGTTGTTCCTCTATTCAAGAAGGGAAATAGGGATAATCTAGGAAACTATACATCAGTGACTGGGAAGCTATTGGAGAGAATTCTTAGGGATAGGATTTATGCACATTTGGAAAAAGATTACATTACATTACATTACAGTGTGGAAACAGGCCCTTCGGCCCAACAAGTCCACACCGACCCGCCGAAGCGAAACCCACCCATACCCCTACATTTACCCCTTACCTAACACTACGGGCAATTTAGCATGGCCAATTCACCTGACCCTGCACATCTTTTGGACTGTGGGAGGAAACCGGAGCACCCGGAGGAAACCCACGCAGACACGGGGAGAACGTGCAAACTCGACACAGTCAGTCGCCTGAGGCGGGAATTGAACCCGGGTCTCAGGCGCTGTGAGGCAGCAGTGCTAACCACTGTGCCACCGTGCCGCCCACCACTTAGCCTAATTAGGAACAGTCAGCACAGCTTTGGGCAGAGCAGGTTATGTCTTATAAACTTGATGACATTTTTCGAGGAGGTGAAGAAGGTGATTGAAGAGGGTACAGTAGTGGATGTTGTTTACATGGATTTTAGTAAGGCTTTCAACAAGGTACCTCAGGGTAGGCTCATCCAGAAGATTAAGATGCAATGGGATCCATTGGCCGCGTGGATTCAGAATTGGCTTGCTCATAGAAGGCAGAGGGTAGTGGTGGGAGGGTGCTTTTCAGGTTGGAGGTCATTGACTAGTGGTATTCTGCAGGGACCTCTGCTATTTGTGATCTATATAAATGATTTAGATGAAGGGCAGTTCCATGTTCCAGGATACAGAAACTACAGGTATGACAGAAGTACAAATAAGCGAGGATGGGGAGTTGCCCTTTTGATAAGGGAGGACATAATAACAGGGCTTCGGGAGGATATTCTTAAGGTGTCATCAAATGAGACAAAATGGTTAGAACTTAGAAACAAGAAGGGTATGGTGACTCTGTTGGGACCCCCAGCAGCCATGGGTACTAGAGGAGCAGATGTGTAAAGAGATTGCAGATACCTGTAGGAATAATAAAGTAGTATTGGTTACAGATTTTAATTTCCCCTGTATTAATTAGGCCACCCACAGTCTAAAAGGCCTGAATGGGGTGGAATTCGCCAAATATGTCAAAGAAAGTCTCCTAAATCAATATGCAGAAGGCCCTACTCGGGAGGGTGTAACACTGGACTTCCTCTTAGGAAATGAGGTAAGGCAAGTGACTGAAGTGTCAGTCAGAGAACACTTTGGGTCCAGTGATCAGAACTCTCTTGGTTTTAACATTGTTACAGAAAAGGATAGTAGAAATCCTCAGGTTAACTGCTAAACTGGAGCAGGGACAATTTTGGGGCCAGTGGAGAGGATCTAGCAGAGGTCAAATGGGTAAGTCTTTTTGAATAAAATAAGTGACTGGCAAATGGAAGGCTTTTAAAAGTGTGATTTCGAGTGTCCAGGGTGTTACGACATGGAGTAAACTGGTTGGCTTAATTTAAAATCAGGAACACAGAAAAGATTTATCCCGTGCAGTAATCTGTGAAAATTCGATAGGCCAAGAACTTAACAACTTTATTTCTTAAAGTATAACAGAGAAAAATTAATTAACATCTAATTACAATTCATCCCTCTCGCCTACCTTTTACTTTCCCCTCCACAATACTAGTCCAATAAAAACCCCCAATTAAGATTTATAAAAAAACAAACTTCTTACCTCAAAATCAGGTAGATTTTGTTCTTCTCTGCATTTTGGTCATCTTTTCTTCTACTTGGGGATGCTGCTTCACATGTTACTGATCAATAAAGTGACCTTTTAAGAGAGCTATTTTTCTGAGCAGTGTGCAGATGTCATTGACTTGGTGGTTCTCCTCCCAATTGTTCAATTTTCCCCCCAAAGCATTGGATTGTGTTATTGGCTTTTAAGATTATCAATATACCATATTCAGACATGACTGGAATTTGGTATTTTTCAGGATATAAGTTACACTGATTGACCTAATTCAAATCTGTTTCATCGTTTCCAAGCAACCAGTTAATTTAGCTTTCAACCAAGTATTAAACTGTTACCTTATTGAGAACACTTGGCGCTGTCAGGTAACTCTGCCAGCTTTTGCCTCTCTTAAAGGTACATAAATCCCACTTCTTCAAAATAAGGCACAATATGTCCCTGCTGGGAGGAAGGGAAAAGCTGGCAAGTTCAGAGATCCTTAGCTGAAGAGGGATATTGAGACTCTGATCAGGAAAAAGAAGAAGGCATACATTGGGTATAAGCTATCAGGCTCAAGTGAACCCCTTATGACTATAGAATGTTTAAGAGCACACTTAAGAACGAAATCAGAAGAGCAGAAAGAGGGTATGAGAAGGATCTGGCTGATAAGGTTAAATATAATCCCAAGAGGTTCTACAGCTCTATTAAATGGATGGCTAGAGAGAGAATAGGTCCCCTTAAAGATCAGGATTTTTTTTTAAAAGATGTTTTTATTGAAAATTTAACACGTTTTTATAAGTTTACAAAAGAAAACTAAAAAAAAACCCAAGTATAAACACTGATATACATTTAAACCTTAAATAAATGATGACCAAAATCTATCAACAAGAAAAAAGAAATACTTAGAGAAAAAAAAGACAAAACTCAACTAACAACACATCTAACCTACAACTAACCAGAGTGTATGATTAAAATTCTTACATTATTCAAGAGAGAAAAAAAAACCCAACAGATAACACATAAATTGAGTAGTGATATACATGCTCGGAATGTGTTAACATCAGATCACAACAAAACCTTTATTCATACAGGATTCCTCTCCCGGGGGCCCCGACCAGCCAGGTTCACCCTCTCAATTAAATAAAGGCTCTTGTAGGATGACCGAGATATCTGTATTTGTGTAATTCAAAAAAGGGCTGCCATTTTTTATGGAATACTTTGGCTTTTTCTCCTGGTGCACCATATCCGTAAGGAAGGCAGGGGGAGTATATTCCATAATTATTCTGTGCCAACTCGAAAGTCCATAAGGGCCCTCAGCCACCCAGTTTACCAAAATGTTTTTCCCTGCACAGAAACAGAGAATGGAAAATAATCTCTCCCCTGTCGTAATTTCAGGTGTTCTTTTATCCAATAAATGTGTCTCCTATAGGAGAGCTATATCGATCCTCTCCTTCTGGAGGTTTGATAGTATTCTTCTCCTTTTGATTGGTGAATTACTCCCCATGACATTACAGGTGCACCATTTGATCATCCATAATCACCGGGCAAGTTCGAGACCCCCCGGGAGAAGAAACCCTATCCAAAGCATATAAAATTCACAAAAATAAAAGCTCTTTAGTACATTCAGATCAATATAATAAAAAACTATTTCTAAATAGTAAAAAAAGGTATAAAACATATTTAAACGGAGATCTTCCCCCTTATTCCCAGGGGGCATCACTTCCTTTCCAAAAAACCCATCATAACCTCTCCCAACCCTTGACCCAGGCACCCCACAATAGGATAAAGAAAATTCAAGTATACTACTGAACTAGAACTAACAGTGAGTACCCTATCCCCCACCTCCCCCCCCACCCACACCAACACCTGGATATATTTGGTAATGTTAATACCATATATGAACATATATGACTATAAAATTACAGTCTCAGCAAATAATAATAAAATATATTAATACAAAATAACAGGGGAAAACAACCCCGCTCCCAAGGACAAAGATAAAATAAGATAAGGTAGCCACCTTCCCCCCATCTACATTAACTAGACCCCCTGGCCTATATACATATAAAAAAAGGGGAAAGAAAATTGCTAAGTAAAGGATGAATAAATAAACCCTTCTTCCCACCCCCAGAGATAATATTAAACAGTAAGGTAATGAAAGGAAAAAAAAGGGGGTAGACTGGGATGGGGGTAGGGCAAAACAACATCAATTAACTCTTATAATTTATCTAAGAGAGTCCAAAAGTTCATTGGCCTTCTCCGGTGATCTGAAGTTATACTCGGATCCTTCATGACTAAAGCGTAGTATAGCTGGGTAGCGCAAGGAATATTGAATGTTTAAATCCCTTGAATGCTTCTTCACTTCATCAAACGCCTTCCTCTTTCAGACCAAAGCTGGGGAAAAGTCCTGAAATAAAATAATCTTGGATCCTTTATAAGTCATGGCTTGGGGATCTTTCCCAAAATTTCTGGAGGCTTCCAAGAGCATCTGCCTCACCTTATAGCTCTGCAGCCGGTACAGGACCGGGCGGGGGCGCTGGTTTGAGCTGGGCCCGCGTATTGCAACCTGTTAGGCCCATTCCACCCTTACCTGGCCTGATCCAGCCTCCAGATTCAATAACTGCGGAAGCCACTGTTCAAGGAACCTTGTAAGCTGGCCTTCTTCTTCCCGTTCAGGAAGGCCCAGCAAACGAATATTGTTTCGACAACCTCAATTCTCGAGGTCGTCAATGTGATTCTTTAAGGTCCGGACTTGCTGCTCGAGAGTCCGGACCCGATCCATGGCCGATTCTGCAATGGCTTCGGAGGTTGCGGCCTTTAGCTGCGCCCCTCTGACTCGGCATTCAATTTCTTTGATGTCTCGGCCGTGCTTTTGTAGCGTGGCCAAGAATGAATTCCATCGACTTCGGGACTCTTCAATGAAAGCATCGATCTTCGCATCGAGTTTGGAGTTTATTTCCGCGAGGCTTGCCACCGTAGGTAAGTCCCCCGGGGCGGCTGCGGACGGCTCTGCTGCAGCTGGGGAGGGTGGGGGAGGGGCTCCTGCCTGCTGAGAGCTGCGGGCTCCTTTCCCCCTAGTCATTTTTACAAGAGACTGAACTGTTTAAATTTAGTACTGAATCACTAATTACATTAAGTAAAAACTATTTTTAACTGATTTGGTGAGTGTGATGGAGGATGGTGGCCCACTTTGTTTAGGTCTTGGGAGGAGCACTATAGACTCAGACTTGCTGAGTCGCCGCCATGTTGGATCTCGGGGGGGGGGATTTTTAATGAATATTTCTCCTCAGTGTTTACTGAAAAGAGAATCATGGATGCGAAGGAAGTAAGGGAAACAAGTGGGGATGTTTGGGATACATATTATCAGAAAAGAGGCATTTACAATCTTAAAGCACATTAAGGTGGATAAATCCCCTGGGCCGGATCAAGTCCATCCATGTGCATTATAGGAGGCTAGGGAAGAAATTGCAGAGGCCCTTGCAGAGATTTTTTATTTCATCTTTAGCCACTGGTGAAGTTCGGGAAGACTGGAGGGTGGCTAATGTTGTGTCATTGTTTAAGAAAGATTGCAAAGAAATGCTAGGGAACTACAGGCCAGTGAGTCTGACATCAGTGGTAGGCAAGTTGTTGAGAGGATACTGACTGACAGGATCAACCAACATTTGGATAGCCAAGATCTGATTAGGAATAGTCAGCATGGATTTGTGTGTGGGAAGTCATGTCCGATAAATCATTTTGAGTTTTTCAAAGAGGTAACCAAGAGGATAGATGAGGGTAGGGCAGTGGATGTTGTCCATACGGACTTTAGTAAGGTCTTTGACAAGGTCCAACACGGCAGGACATTTGATCACATGGGGTCCAGGGAGAGCTAGCTAATTGGATTTCAAATTGGCTCGATGGTAGGAAACAGAGGGTGATGGTTTCTTGGACTGCAGGCTGTGATTAGTAGTGTGCCATGGGTCAGTGCTGGTTTTTTATACACAGAGTGGGAGGGGTCTAGTGGTGGATATAGATACAATAAGACCATTAAAGGGAGCTTTAGGTAAGCACATGAACATGCAAGGACTGGAGGAGTACGGAGCAAGGGCAAGCAGAAGGGATTAGCTTCATTTGGCACCATGGTTGGCAGAATATTGTGGGCCGTAGGGCTCATTCCTGTGCTGTGCAGTTCTATGTTCTATGTATTGTTCAAATGCTTCAAACTTTCTTTTTGGATTTTTAAAATCTTGTTTACCCTGAATCCCTGAGTCTGTTTTAGTTTAAAATTCTGCCTATTACAATAATTTGTTTGCTTTCAGTTTCCCAAATGTGAATGCTCCCATTCTAATATTCTGTGAAATTGATTTAAACCACAAAAAAGTGTGAGAGCGAGCCCACAAAAACACAAAAGCAGGTTGGATTAAGTCAAATTAATCTGGTAATTGTGTGGCTGGCACTGGAAAAAAAGGTGACCATGAAAGCAGTTGCATTATCATGAAAGCCAAGTGATTCACCGATGTCATAGAGTCATAGAGATGTACAGAATGGAAACAGACCCTTTGGTCCAACTCGTCTATGTTGACCAGATATCCCACCCAATCTACTCCCACCTGCCAGCACCCGGCCCATATCCCTCCAAACCCTTCCTTTTCATATACGCATCCAGATGCCTTTTAAATGTTGCAACTATTCTAGCCTCCACCACTTCCTCTGGCAGCTCATTCCAGACACGTACCACTCTCTGAGTGAAAAAGTTGCCACTTCTTTCCCCTCTCACCCTAAACCTATGCCCTTTAGTTCTGGACTCCCCCACCCCAGGGAACAAAACTTTGTCTGTTTATCCTATCCATGCCTCTCATGATTTTATAAACCACTATAAGTCACCCCTCAGCCTCCGACCCCCCAGGGAAAACAGCCCCAGCCTGTTCAGCCTCTCCCTATAGCTCAAATCCTCCAACCCTGGCAACATCCTTGTAAATCTTTTCTGAACCCTTTCAAGTTTCACAACATCTTTCCGATAGGAAAGAGACAAGAATTGCACGCAATATTCCACAAGTGGCCTAACCAATGTCCTGTACAGCTGAAACATGACCTCCCAACTCTTGTACTCAATACTCTGACCAATAAAGGAAAGCATACCAAATGCCTTCTTCACTATCCTATCTACCTGCAACTCCACTTTCAAGGAGCTATGAATCTGCACTCCAAGGTGCAACACTCCCTCGGACCTTACCACTAAGTGTATAAGTTCTACTAAGTTTGCTTTCCCAAAATGCAGCAACTCACATTTATCTGAATTAAACTCCATCTGCCACTCCTCAGCCCATTGGCCCATCTGATCAAGATCCCATTGAAATGTGAGGTAACCTTCTTTGCTGTCCACTACACCTCCAATTTTGGTGTCATCTGCAAACTTACTAACTATAATTCTTATGCTCGCATCCAAATCATTTATATAAATGACCAAACGTAGTGGACCTAGCACCGATCCTTGTGGCACACCACTGGTCACAGGCCTCCAGTCTGAAAAACAACCCTCCACCACCACCCTCTGTCTTCTACCTTTGAGCCAGTTCGTGGGGGGCACGGTGGCACAGTGGTTAGCACTGCTTCCCGACTCAGGCGACTGACTGTGTGGAGTTTGCACATTCTCCCCGTGTCTGCGTGGGCTTTCTCCGGGTGCTCCGGTTTCCTCCCACAGTCCAAAGATGTGCAGGTTAGGTGAATTGGCCATGCTAAATTGACTGTAGTGTTAGGTAAGGGGTAAATGTAGGGGTATGGGTGGGTTGTGCTTCGGCGGGGCGGGACTTGTTGGACCGAACGGCCTGTTTCCACACTGTAAGTAATCTAAATCTAATCTAATCTATATCCAAATGGCCAGTTCTCCCTGTATTCCATGAGATGTAAATTTGCTAATCAGTCTCCCATGGGGAACATCTTACTGAAGTCCATATAGATCACATCTACTGCTCTGCCCTAATCAATCCTCTTTGTTGCTTCCTTCAGGGCTGGGAACCTTATACCAGTCTGAACCTACAGAAGATACTGATCTCTCTGGGAAGGTAGGTTGAAAGAAACAGAATAACAGAAGGAGAAAGAAAGGCAGTAATTTTTATTTCCCTATAAATGAACCAACTTCAACAGAATCTCCCGAATCCAGATGCTGGAGATCAGAGCTGAAAATGTGTTGCTGGAAAAGCACAGCAGGTCAGGCAGCATCCAAGGAACAGGAGAATCGATGTTTCGGGCATGAGCCCTTCTTCAGGAATTAAAGGCTGAACCACACTATTTACAACCAGGGTGAAATGTTTCCCACCAAGATGAGCTTCCAACCACATATCCCTATCATCACCAAGGCACCTATTTTTAACAGTAATATCATCCAGCTCCACCCTAATCTCAGCTCATCTACTGCTAAAACTCTCATCTATTCCTTTGTTATCTCTCGAAACTTAACTTTTCTGACACAATCCACCCATCACCCCACAATGAATCTCCCTGTAATCTTGAGTTCATCCAAAGTCTGCTCCCCATCTGCTTACTTGCACCAAGTCTTCTTCACCGATTATGCCCTGTGATCACTAATCACCAAATGCTCCTGGTGAAAATGGACCAAAATTTTAAAAGGCAAAACAGAAATCGCTGACAAAACCCAGGAGGCCTGGCAACATCTCTGGTGAGAACAGTGCCCCTTCTTCAGAACTGGTTTTGTTTCAGATGTCCAACATCTGTCCTCCTCTGTTTTATTTACCAACATTTTAAAATCTTATTTCTGTTCCTCTGACTAATACATCTAACACAATGGGCAATTTAGCATGGCCAATTCACCTGACCTGCACATCTTTGGACTGTGGGAGGATAACCGGAGCTGCATTACTTAGGTGAGGGTCCAGGTTCCAGCAGCACTGGAGTAAAGCCTCTAGCTCTGTCTTCATCAAACACTCCCCAGACCTGGATAGCATCGGCTGACAAACAAAGTAATGCATCTCTTAAATTGACAGTAATGCTCTGTGTTGTTTTAAACTGAATGTAAAGGCTTCTCTAACTCTTAAATGAGAAATAGTTGGAAAGGAAAGTCCTCTCCAAATATTTGGACTTGTATTCAGGTCAAGAATAAGCTTGCAATTTTCTGCAAGTTTAGCTCCAGTTTTAAGAATTGTTCATTTTACCCTAATATCTATAATGTAGCTTGACTACGAGCAATATAATTTCATGACTTCCCGCTTGCCTGCATTGAATTCCATCTCCCTCAGTTTTCCACATTCACTGAAGGTATGAAGAACCTTTTATAATTTCGGTGAGATGTTTACAACGCTAGCTATGTGGCACAGTCTCATTTATCTGCAATTGTGCAAATACAATGAAACACACACACACACTTAGTTTCATCGCAGACATCTCCGTTTATAAAATTCTTACAAAATACACAATTTGTAGCCAAAGTTGGCCAGTGTGGCATTTGATACTTTTCCGCTTTCAGGATAAAACTAGCATGATACCAGCTTTAAAACTCAGTGACAAATTCTGAACAAGGACTTGAACCTACAATTCAGTGGCTGACCCAACATGCCACCTTTTGTATATGCCTAACACTCCACATGTTTCAAGTTTGGAAAGTTAACTGCTGAAGCATTTCATTATCCCATGGGAGTGACTTTAAACAGATTCTGGAATTTGCACCTTAATGAATCAAAACCTTCATAATTCTTCTAACAGAGTTTTTCATATCCTTCTCCTGCAAAGAAAACTAACATTTCCACAATGCAAAGATTACAGAATCCCTTCAGTGTGGAAGCAGGCATACAGCCCATCAAGTGTTTCCTCCGGGTGCCTCCCACGGTCCAAAGATGTGTAGATTAGGTGCATTGGCCATTTCTAAATTACCCATAGTGTCCAGGAATGTACAGACTCCCTGGAGCTGTGAAGCAACAGTGCTAACCACTGAGTCAATGTGCCGCTCTCTACCACTGAGCCACCAAGACACCCTCCATGACTGTATGAATGAAAGTAGCTTTTGGGACATTTCTCTCAACTGGTAAACTGAAGCCTTCTCATTCCATACACATACATGACACATTCACTCTCACACATATACACATCCTTACTGTTCCTGTCTTGCACACTCGTACACACAATGGACACTGAGGTGTTTTGAGGTGCAGGATAATCTCTGCAGGATTTGGAAGATCATTTGGGTCATTGAATGGAGTTGAGGGGGGAGATTAGATTAGATTAGATAGATTAGATTACTTACAGTGTGGAAACAGGTCCTTCGGCCCAACAAATCCACACCAACCCGCCGAAGCGCAACCCACCCAGACCCGTTCCCCTACATTTACCCCTTCACCTAACACTACGGGCAATTTAGCGTGGCCAATCCACCTAACCTGCACATTTTTGGATTGTAGGAGGAAACTGGAGCACCCGGAGGAAACCCACGCAGTCACAGGGAGAATGTGCAAACTCCACACAGAGATTCGCCTGAGGCGGGAATTGAACCCGGGTCTCTGGCGCTGTGAGGCAGCAGTGCTAACCACTGTGCCACCGTGGCGCCCGTGACATGGTGAGGTATGGGTGCAAGTTTTAAACCACTTGCCTGAGGCGGGAATTGAACCCGGGTCTCTGGCGCTGTGAGGCAGCAGTGCTAACCACCGTGCCACCGTGCCGCCCGTGACACGGTGAGGTATGGGTGCAAGTTTTACATCTCTTGCAGTGGCAAGGGAAGATGCTGGCAGTGGAGTGTGGGTTGGTGGGGGGCATGGACCTAACAATGGAGCCATGGAGGGAATGGTCCCTACGGAATATTGAAAGGGGTGGGGGAAAATATACCTCTAGTGGTGGGGTCTGACTGTAGGTGGCAGAGGGTGAAGTGTTTTTTCTGGACATTGGTGGGGTGGAAGGTGAGGACCACTGGTTCTGTCCTTGTTGCGACTGGAGGTGTGGGGTTCAAGGGTGGAAGTGCGGGAAGTGGAGGAGACGCGCAGAGGTCATTATTGACCACGAGGGTGGGGAAATCATGGTCCTTGAAGCAGGAGGCCATCTGGGATATTCTGGAGTGGAATTAGTCACCCTGGGAATATATGCTGCGGTAGCAGAGAAATTGGGAGTAAGGGGGAGGAGATGTAGTCCAAGTAGCTGCAGGAGTAGGTGGGTTTGAAGTAGATGTCTATGCTGCCAGAAATGGAGATGGATAGGTCCAGGAAGGGGAGGCAAGTGTCTGAGATAGTCCAGGTGAACTTGAGGTCAGGGTGGAAGGTGTTTGTGAAGTTGAACTGTTCAACCTCCTTGTGAGAGCACAAAGTGGTGCCCATGCAGTCATCGATATAGCGTAGGAAAAGATGGGGAATAGTGCCGGTGTAGCTGCAGAAGATAGATTGTTCCACGTACCCGATGAAGAGGCAGGCATAGCTGGCACCCATACTGTTGCCCACAACTACCCGTTTCGTCTGAAGGATTTAGGAGAATTCGAAGGAGAAATTGTTGAGTGTGGGGACCAGTTCCACCAATCAAATGAGTGTGTCAGTGGATGGGTACTGGTTGGGTCAACAGAAGAGGAAGAAACGTAGGGCTTGAAGGCTTTCTTCGTGGACATGTGCAGGGACTGGAGGTTCATGGTGAAGATGAGGGATTGGGGGCTGGGGAGCTGAAAGTCCTGGAGGAGGTGTAGGGTGTGGATGGTGTCCCGAATGTATGTGGGGACATCCTGGACCAACGGAGGCAGAACCAAGGTATGTGGCGATAAGTTTGGTGGCGTAGGAGCAGGTTGAGACAACGGTTTGACCGGGGAAGTCAAGTTTGTGAATTTTGGATAAGAGATAGAACTGGGTGGTGTGAGGTTCCCAGAATATGAGGTTGGAGGCTGTAGATGGGAGGCATTGCCCTCTTGAACTGTCCCACCTGTCAATCTTCCTTCCCACCTATGGGCTCCATACTCCACTCCGACCTATCACCATCTCCCAACACCTTCATCCACCTATCGCATTCTCAGTTACTTTCCCCCAACTTCACAGAATTCTTGTCCTCCCCCTCAGCTTATGCTCAAAATGTCGACTCACCTACTCCTCAGATGCTGCATGACTAGCTGTGCTTTTCCAGCGCCACACTTTATGACCATACTCCAAATGTGGCCTGACTAAAGTTTTGTACATCTGTAACATAACTTGCTAACTTTGATATTTGATGCACCGGCAATGAAAACAAGCATGCTGTGCGCTTTCTTGCTTGAAAAGCACAGCAGGTCAGACAGCATCAGAGCAGCAGGAGAATCGATGTTTTGGGAATAAGTCCTTCATCAGGAATGAGGATTGTAGGCAGGGGGGCTGAGAGATAAATGGGAGGGGAATGGGGCTGGGGGGAAGGTAGCTGAGATTGCAATAGGTAGATGGAGTTGGGGGAGAAAGGGATAGATTGGAGAGGAGGATGGAAAGGATATGATTGATAGGTCAAGAGGGCAGTGCCGAGTTGGAGGCTTGGGACTGGGATAAGGTGGGTGGAGGGGAAATGAGGAAACTGGTGAAATCCACATTAATTCTATGTGATTGCAGGGGTTAGGGTTTGGCGATGGAGGAGGCCGAGGACCTGCATGTCCTTGGTGGAGTGGGAGGGGGAGTTGAAGTGCTCAGCCACGGAGTGGTGGGCTGGTTGGTGCGGATAGAGATAGAGTCATAGAGATGTACAGCATGGAAACAGACCCTTCGCTCCAACCCGTCTATGCCAACCAGATATCCCAACCCAATCTAGTCCCACCTGCCAGCACACAGCCCACATCCCTTCAAACCCTTCCTATTCATATACCCATCCAAATGCATCTTAAATGGTGCAATTGTACCAGCTCCACCGAGCTACAAATCTTCTCACAAACTTTGAACTCCACCACTTCCTCTTGGGAGCTTATTCCATACACTACCACCCTCTGAGTGAAAAAGTTGCCCCTTAGGTCTCTTTTATATCTTTTCCCCTCTCACCCTAAACCTATGCCCTCCAGTGCAAGTTGGCATCCTGTCTCCTCGATGAAGAACAGACTACATCGGGTGCAACGGACGCAGTAGATGACATTTTTGGATGTACAGGTAAATTTCTGTCAGATGTGGAAGGATCCTTTGGGCTGTGGATGGAGGTGAGGGGAGAGATGTTGGTGCAGGGTTTGCACTTCTTGCAGTGGTAGGGGAAGGTGCCGGGAGAGGGGTGTGGGCTGGTGGGGGTCATGGATCTAACAAGAGAGTCGTGGAGGGAATGGGGTCTCTCTGGAACGCTGATAGGGGTGGGGAGGGAAATATATCCCTAGAGGCGGGGTCTGTTTGTAGGTGGTAAAATGGCAGAGGATGATGCAATGTATAGGTAGGTTAGTGGGGTGGAAGATGACGACTGCGGGGTTCTGTCCTTGTTGCACTGGAAGGGGTGTGGTTCAAGGGCGGGGGTGTGAGAAGTGGCAGTGATGCGCTGTAAGGCATCATCTACCACGTGGGCGGGCAAGTTGCGGTCTTTGAAGAAGACCATCTGGGATTTTCTATGGGGGAATTGGTCATCCTGGGAACAGATGCAGCGGAAGCAGAAGAATTAGGAATAAGGGATTGCGTTTTTACAGGAGGTAAGGTAGGAGGAAGTGTAGTCCAGGTAGCTGTGGGAATCGGTGGGTTTGTAGTGAATGTGTGTGGTTAGTTGGTTGTCTGAGATGGAGATGGAAGGGGAGGGAGGTATCCAAGATGGCGACCGACTAACCACCGACTAACCTGTCCATTGTCTTTCCCATCTATCCACTCCATTCTCCTAGCCAACCTTCTCCCCCGTCTACCTATTGTATTCTCAGCTACCTTTCCCCCAGCTACCGTCCCCCCCAGCACCATCCCACTCCCATTTCTCTCTCAGCACCCCAGTCCACAAGCCTCATTCCTGATAAAGGGCTTATACCCGAAACATTGATTCTCCTGACCTGCTGTGCTTTTTTAGCACCACACTCTCGATTCTGATCTCCAGCATCTGCAGTCCTCACTTTCTCCCTGCATGCTTTCTTGACCAACTTATCCACCTCTGGTGCCACTTTCAGGAATTTTTGGACCTAAACGTCCCTCTGTATGTCAATGTCTCTAATGGATTCTGCCATTTATTGTATAATTTGCACATGAATTTGATCTTCTGAAATGTATCACCTCGAATTGGGACCAGATTGAACTTTATCTGCCACTTCTCTGCCCAAATCTCCAATCTATTTCCCACCGTATCCTTTATCAATCCTTCCAAGTATCTGCAACTCTGCCAATTTTGGTGTCCCATCAGCAAACTTATTAATCAGGCCATATGCCTGATCCCTATGTAACACCATTGATCTCCATTCTGAAAAGCACCCTACTTTGTGTCTTCTATGACCAAGCCAGTTCTGTATCCATCTAGCCAGCTTACTCTGGATCCCATGAGAATCTACCTTCTGAACTAGCCTGCTATGAGATACTTTTATCAAATGCCTTGCTAAAGGGTTCACATAGATGACATCCACTGCCCTTCCCTTATCATTCATACTTGTCAACTCCTCAAAAACTCAATCACATTGGTGAGACATGACCTTCCCTGCCTAACATGTCCATTCAATTCCAAATGTGAAGAAATCCTGTCTCTCAGTATCTTCTCCAACAGCTTCCCACCATCGACATCAAACTCACAGGCATCTAATTACCTTGATTATCTGTTTCCCTTTTTAAACAAAAGAACAACATTGGCCATTCTCCAGTCATCTGGAAAACTTGCCTGAGGCCAAAGAGGATTGAGGTTGTTTAGGGAACACTTCCTGTGACAGGTGGATAGGTTTGTCCCGCTGAGGCAAGGAAGGGATGGTGTGGTGAAGGAGCCTTGGGTGACAAGGGATGTGGAACATCTAGTCAAGTGGAAGAAGGAAGCTTATTTAAGATTGAAGGAAGGAAGGATCAGATGGGGGTCTAGAGGGTTACACGGTAGCCAGGAAGGAACAGCAGAACGAACGTACAAGAGCTAGAAGGGAGCAGGAAAAATCCTCAGTGGGTAGGATTAAGGAAAATCCCAAGGGATTCTACACTTATGTGAGGAATAAGAGGATGGCCAGCGTGGATCTAGGGCAGATCAGGGATAGTGGAGGGAACATGTGCTTGGAGTCGGAGGAGGGAGGGGAGGTCCTCAATGAATACTTTCCTTCAGTATTCACTAGTGAAAGACACTTTGTCATTTGTGAGGACCGGCTGATATGCTTGTTCAGGTTGATGTTAAGAAGAAGGATTTGCTGGAAATCTTGAAAAACATGAGGACACCTAAGTCCCTTGGGCCAGATGGAATATACCCAAGTTTATTACAGGTAGTGAGGGGAGAAATTGCTACACCTTTGGTGATGATCTTTATGTCCTTACTGTCAACTGGAGTAGTACCAGATGATTGGAAGGTGGCAAACGTCATTCTCGTGCTCAAGACAGGGAATAGGGATAACCCCGGAAATTACAGACAAGTCAGTCTCACATTGATGGTGAGCAAAGTATCAGAGAGGATTCTGAGAGACAGGATTTATGATTATTTGGAAAAGCATTGTTTGATTAGAGACAGACAGCATCGCTTTGTGAGGGGCAACTGATGCCTCACAAGCCATATTGAATTCTTTGAGGATGTGATAAAACACATTGATGAAGACAGAGCAGTGGATATGGCGTACATGGATTTTAGCAAGGCATTGCATGAGGTTCCCCATGGTATGCTCATTCTGAAATTAAGGAGGCATGAGACACAGGGAAATTTGGCTGTGTGGATATCGAATTTGCTGACCCATATTCAGAGAGTGGCTGTAGATGAAAGGTATTCAGCCTGGAGCTCGGTGACCATTGGTATTCCATGGGGATCTGTTCTGCGACCTCTGCCCTTCGTGCTTTTCATAAATGACTTGTATGAGGAAGTAGAAGGATGGGTTATAAAGTTTGTCAATGACACAAAGGTTGATGGAATTGTGGGTAGTGTGGACAGGTGTTGTAGGTTGCAATGGGACTGGATGACATAAAGGTTGGAGGTGTTGTTGACAGTATAGAGGGCTGTTGTAGGCTGCAACGTGACATTGACAGGATGCAGAGCTGGGCTGAGAGGTGGCAGATGGAGTTCAACTTGGATAAATGCAAAGTGATGCATTCTGGAAGGTCGAATTTGAAAGTTGAGTACAGAATTAAAGACAGGATTCTTGGCAGTGTGGAGGAACAGAGGGATTTTGGTGTGCAGGTACATACATCCCTTAAAATTGCCACCCAAGTGGACAGGGTTGTTAAGAAAGCATATGGTGTTTTGGCTTTCATTAACAGGGGGATTGAGTTTAAGAGCCGTGAGATCTTGTTGTAGGTCTGTAAAACTTTGGTTAGATCGCACTTGGAATACTGTGTCCAGTTCTGGTCGCCCTATTATAGGAAAGATGTGGATGCTTTGGAGAGGGTTCAGAGGAGGTTTACTAGGATGCTGCCTGGAACAGAGGGCTTATCTTACGAAGAGAGGTTGACTGAGCTCGGACTTTTTTCATTGGCAAAAAGAAGGAAGAGAGGGGACCTAATTGAGTTGTACAAGATAATGAGAGGCATAGATAGAGTTGATAGCCAGA
This sequence comes from Chiloscyllium plagiosum, assembly GCF_004010195.1. Taxonomy (NCBI): domain Eukaryota; kingdom Metazoa; phylum Chordata; class Chondrichthyes; order Orectolobiformes; family Hemiscylliidae; genus Chiloscyllium; species Chiloscyllium plagiosum. The sequence goes on from NC_057726.1 coordinate 72,826,143, forward strand.
GCCTTTTTCCCAGGGCAGAAATTGTTAACACGAGGGGTTTGAAGCTGTTTGGCGGAAAGTATAGAGGGGATGTCAGAGGCGGGTTCTTTATGCAGAGTTGTGAGAGCATGGAATGCGTTGCCAGCAGCAGTTGTGGAAGCGAGGTCATTGGGGATATTTAAGAGATTGCTGGACATGCATATGGTCACAGATATTTGAGGGTTCGTACATTAGGTTTACCTTACATGAGGATCAATGGTTGGCACAACATCGTGGGCTGAAGGGCCTATTCTGTGTTATACTGTTCTATGTTCTATGTTTAGGGGAAATCTCAGAGGTAGGTTCTTTGCACAGAGAGTGGTGGGTGTGTGGAATGCACTGCTAGCAGTGGTAGTAGAGTCAGATACATTTGGGATATTTAAGTGACTCTTGGATAGGCAAATGGATGATAGTAAAATGAAGGATATGTTGGTTAGTTTGATCATAGAGTAGGATAAACGTTTGGCACAAAATGAAGAGCCAAAGGGCCTGTACTGTGTTGTACTGTTCTATGTTTCTATGAAAGGTATTTGTTAAGACCCTAGCTATTTTCTCCCTTGTCACCCGCTGTATCCTGAGATAGATCTTGTCTGGTCCTGGGACTTATCGACCTTAATGTATTTCGTGACACCCAACACTTCCTCCTTCATTATGTTGACCTGCCTGAGAGTATTCACAGAGCTTTCCATAACCTCACATTCTCCTTTTAGGTGAATACTAACGTAAAGTACTCATTAAGTATCTCACTTAATCCCTCTGGCTCCATGTAAAACCTTCCTCCTTTATGCAAAATGTGCGTACTCTTTCCCAGCTACCCTCTTGCTCCTAATAAATATGTAAAATGTCTTGGGATTCTCCTTAATCTTATTGGCCAAAGACATTTCATAGCCCCTTTGAGCCCTCCTAATTCCCGCTCCTTCCTCCTTCTCCTACATTCTTCAGGGACTTTGTCTGTTTTTATTTGCCTAGACCTTAGGTATGTTCCTTTTTTTTGACTAAACCAATAATTTCCCCCATCATCCATGGTTTTTGAGTCCTGTCATTCCTTTATTTTCACAGGGACATGCCTGTGTTGCACTCCAATCAACTGGGAACTGAAAAGATTCCCACACGTCAGATGTGTATTTACCCTCAAACAGCTGCTCTCAATCCACATTTTGTAATTCTTGCCTAATTCGGTTATAGTTGGCTTCACCCAATTTAACATCCTCATCTGTGGTCAACTCTTGTCCTAATCCATCAAAAACCTAATTATAGTTACTGACCCAAACTGCTGTCCCAGTGAAAATTTGATCATCTGGCTGGATTCATTTCCCAATACCAGGTCCAATATGTTCGCCCCCCCCAACTCATTGGACTATCCACATACAGTTTCAAACACCCTCCTAGGCACACATAAATTGCCTCCAATCCAAACCCCAGCATGAAGGGAGACCCTTTCCTGATGAAGGGCTTTTGCCCAAAACATTGATTTTCCTGCTCCTCGGATGCTGCCTGACCTGCTGTGCTTTTCCAGCACCACTCTAATCTAGACTCTGGTTTCCAGCATCTGCAGTCCTCACTTTTGTCTAAGAGAGACCCAGTCAATATGGGAGATCACCACATAAAATCACCACATAACAACCCTGTTAGTTTCACATATTTCCAGTAACTGACTACATATCTCTTCCTCTATCTCCCACTGGCAGCTGGGAGGTCTGTAATATAATTCCAGCATTGTGATTACACTCTTCCTGTGCCTGACCTCTCCCCACAATACTGACACCCTCCAGGGTGTCCTCCCACAATGCAGCTGTGGTATGCTTCCTCACCAGTAATGCAACTTCCTCGCCTCTTTTGCTTCCTCCTCTGTCCCAACCAAAATATTAAAATCCTGGAACATCAAGCTGCCAATCCTGTTCCTCTTTCAACCATGTCTCAACATCAGCATAATTGAATTGAAGCAAATACAGTTCAGGCCTTCAGTTCCACTAAACTCAGCAACCTCACCCTAATCGCTGTCCCTCTTAGCTATATTTGCCTTAGACTCAAGCTCTCCCCAGTCTCAATTAACCGAATTTCAGATTATCCAATGAAGATGGCTAACTATGTTATCCGGCATCAATTATTTGGCATTCAATTAACCAAACAAAATACGCCCCGCTCATGTCCTTTGGATAATCGAGGTTCTTCTGTATTTACTAAGCTGCTGCTCTGGTTCCTTCCAGTTTAGGTGCAACCTGTTCTTCTTATGCAGGTTCCACTTTCCCTGGTTGGCATCTCAATGATCCACATATCTAAAACCCTCCCCACTACATCAGCGCTTTAGCCACATGTTCAATTTACTCTGTCTCCAGTCCTAGCCTCAGTAGCACATGGCACGGTGAGTAATTCTTAAATTACTCTCCTCGCGGTCTTGCTTTTTAGTTTACTACCTAACTCCCTCAATTGTCATTGCAGGACCTTGTCACTCTTCGTATCTAAGTGATTTGTGCCAATGTGGGCAATGAATTCTGTCTGTTTACCCTCCCATTTCAAGATGCCCTGTACCCTCTCAGGGACATTGATGACCTTTGCACCAGGGAGGCAACATAACATCCTGGAGTCTCTATCGTAGCCACAGAAGCATCTATCTGTGCCCCTGACTATCAAATCTCCAATTACTATTGCTTTCTCCCTCCCCTCTGTACAACAGGGTCAATTATGGTGCCACTGCTCTGGCTGCTACTGTTGCTGCCACCTGGCCATCCCCAACATCGGTATCCAAAATGGATGATTTATTTGATGGGGGAAAGCTGCAGTTCACCTCTGCACTGACTTTCTACACCGTCCAGCAGCTGCCCAACTATCTTTCTGTACCATGGGTGTAACCACAGTTTTATAACTTCTTTCTATGATGGGCTCCACGCGTTGGTGTGCTCTTTAGTGTTTCCAACGGCCACTCAAGCCAATCCATTTGTTCGGTGAGCAGCTGAAGCTGGGTACATTTCCTGCAGATGTAATTATCAGGGATGCTTTCATTGTCCGTGACTGACCACATCTTGTAGGTGGAACACACAACCCCACCAACTTACATGACTAACCCTCTATTGGCTGTTAGTTGACAAGTTAGGTTTTAATTAGATACCTAAAAATTACTTTCAAACAAATAGCTCCCCCTAATTTACAATCTGAACACATTGTGCTAACTAGAAGATGAACTAACTGTACTAACCATTTAGAAAAACTGAGATGCACCCTGTCATGTGGTGAGATTCCTTCACCTGTCACACCAAGGAGATAAATGGGTTAATATAACCTGACCAATCCGAAACCGTGCCTCCTCCACCTGTGATATCAGCAGGAGTGCTTCAGGGAATGGGGAGTTGCTGGTTCCTGCTAACAGGATTATGCCTGACTTGAGATGAAGCCCAAGAACCCCCGTGCTTGATTTTAAATCTTCCCCGGCTACTCATGAAAGGAGTGTGTTCAAATCTAAACTCCAAAACTGAAAATGACCCATTCTCACTGTCCATTTTCTGTCCTTCATCATTCGTCACACTAAGTCCTGATTCTCCATCACTAACAGGGATCACTGATTTATATGTATTGACTGCAGGTGGAACAACACTTGCGTTTGATAATTCTACATCCATGTGTGTAAAATCTGTCCCGAGCCTCATCCCTCCATCTCCCTTCAGTTGTTCCATCCCATCATCATTCAGTTGATTTAGGTTCCTTCACTGTACACGTCCAGTTCATTGCAGGTAAAGGAGAATGATTCACTTCCATCTGCTGCTGCACCTACTCTTATTTTGACCCCGGTCCTCAATTTCTCTCACATTACCAAAAGGATGTGGATGCTTTGGAGAGGGTGCAGAGAAGTTTCACTATGTTGCCTGGTATAGAGGGTGCTAGCTATGAAGAGAGGTTGAGTAGATTAGGATTATTTTCACTAGAAAGACGGAGGTTGAGGGGGAGACCTGATTGAGGTTGACAAAATCATGAGAGATATAGAAAGAAGTTTTTTCCCAGAATGGGGGCCTCAATTACTAGGGGTCACAAGTTCAAAGTGAGATGGGAAAAGTTTAAAGGAGATATGTGTGGAAGGTTCTTTACGCAGAGGGTGGTGGGTACCTGGAACACATTGACAGCTGGGGTGGTACAGGTGGGTACGTTAGCATCATTTAAGATCTATCTAGACACATGCATGAATGGGCAGGGAGCAAAGGGATTCAGTCCCTTAGAAAATAGGTTTAAATCATCAATATGCAGTCTCTCAAAAGTATTATTCCCAAAAGTATTTGTGTAAACATTGCATCCCACTTTGTGCTGTGTTTTTGAAAGAGAATGGCAGTGTAGATCACTGAGTGCTTTCCGTCCACCTTTGTGTGTTTGCATGTGTGGCAGTGTACATCACTCATGGTGTCCTTGTTTGTCTGACTGTCTACATCAGGGAGGAAAAAATGAGGACTGCAGATGCTGGAGATTAGAGTTGAGAGCATGTTGCTCGGAAAGCCCTTCATCAGGAATTTCATCAGTATATTCCTGATGAAGGGCTTATGCCCGAAACATCAATTCCCCTGCTCCTCGGGTGCTGCCTGACCTGCCGTGCTTTCCCAGCAACACACTCTTGACAGTGTACATTACTCAGTCATGTATATCTATGTGTGTGTCAGTATTTGTGTGGTTGAGACAGTGCATCACGGATGTGTGTTTGTGTGTGTGAGAGACAGTGTACATCACTGGATGGCATGTATGTGGTGCATGTGTATGCATGAATTTGTGCCTGTGTTTGTCAGAGTTGCTCATCTGGGCAAGTTGCTGAATCTGGACACAGTGCATTTGTTCTCTCTGTTTAAACTTCTCTCCTTCTCAGTTACACTCTCTCTTTCTCCCATAGGACTATAAGTCCATAAAAAAGGAGCAAACTGGTTAGATACGCGGCCCAAAACTGCTCACAATATTCCAAATGCAGATTGAACAATGTTATACAACCTCTACAGCACATTCTGCTCTTGTCTTCTACCCCTCTTGAAATGAATGCCAAATTTACATTTGCCTTCCTAACCCCAAATGAACCCGCATCTTAACCCTCTGAGAATGCTGAATTAGCACTCCCAAGTCTCTTTCGCTTCAGATTTCTGCAGCCTTTCCCCATTTACAAAATAGTCTATGCACCTACTCTATCAGTGCCTCACCTCATACTTTCCCACTTCTTTACCCACGCGCCTAACATGTCCAAGTCTTTCTGTAACCTCCAACTTCCTCAACACCCCTGTAACTCCACCTATCTTTGTCATCTGCAAATTTGGCAACAATTCTCCTTGTGTCTTTATCCAGATCATTAACATATAACACGAATAGCTGTGGTCCCAAAACTAACCCCTGCAGAACTTCAATAATTACTGTCTGCCATCCTGAAAAAGACAACTTTATTCCCACTATCTGCCTTCTCCCAGTTAGCCAATTCCCTATCTATGCCAGTGCCTTACCCCTATCACCATAGGCTCTTATTTTATTTCATAACCTCCTGTGTGATACTTTGTGAAAGGTCTTCTGGAATTCCAAATAGATCACATTCACTGACTCTCCTTTATTGAACTTGGTCATTATCTTCTCAAAGGTATTCTAACAGACTTATCAGATGTGACCTCAGCCCTGCTTTGCCATGCACTTCCAGGTATCCTGCAATCGCATCCTTAACCATGGACTCTAAAATCTTGCCAACGACTGAAGCCTATGAACCAAAAATAGTTTCCTAATTCCTGTTGACCTCCCTTTTTGAATGGGATGTTACATTCGTCATTTTCTAGCCTCCTGGATCCATCCCTGACTCCAGTGATTCACGAAAGATAATCACCAATGCCTCTACAATCTCCTCAGCTATATCCTTCAAAACACTGGGATTCAGTCCAGAGCGATTTAACTATTTCCAGACTTTTCAGCTTCACCAGCACTTTCTCCTCAGTGATCACCACTATACTAACCTTTGTCCTTTGACTCTCTTGAAGCTCTGGTGTACTGCTGGAGTCTTCCACTGTGAAAAAGAATGCAAAGTACCTATTAGATTCCTTTGCCCGATTTCTCTGTTCCCTGAGCCTACTTCCCTGGCCTCTTTTTCCAGTGGTCCAATGTCCACTCTTGCCTCTCTCTTTCCTTTTGGATATGTTTAAAAAAAACATGCAATCTTATTTTACATTACTAGCTAGCTACTCTAGTGTTTCATCTTATTCTCTGCTGTTTCTTTTTGTGTAAGGTTCCCCATTCCTCTGGCTTCTCACTCATCTCTAATGTCTAATTTTGCCTGGGTGCTGTCCTAATTCCCTTGTCAGTCCCATTTACCTCACCCACCCATTAATATGTTTCCTTTTACTTGGGATAAATTTCTGATGTGCTTCCCAAATTAACTGTAGAAGGCTCATTTTTAAGGTGAGAGCAGACAGATTTTAAAAAGACATAAGAGGCAGTTTTTTACAGAGAGGGTGTTCCAAGTGTGGAATGAACTTCCTGAGGAAGTGGTGAATGCGGATACAATTACAAAATTTAAAAAACATTTGGATGGTTACATAAAGAGGAAAAGTTTGGAGGGATATGGGCTAGAAGCAAGCAGGTGGGTCTAGTTTAGTGAGGGATTATATTCTGCATGGTCTGGTTGAACCAAAAAGTCTGTTTCCATGCTGTATGACACTATGTGTCAATTTGGTGGATTTTGCCAGGCTAAATTGCCTATAGTGTCCTAGAATATGCAGACAAAGTGGATTAGCCATGGGAAATGAAGGGTTACAGGAATAGAGGAGTGGGATTCCTTTAGAAGGTCAGTGTGGACTTGATGTGTCAATGGCCCGCTTCCTCATTGAAAGGATTCTAAGAAGATGCACTGCAGAAATTCACCAAAGATCCTCACACAGCATCTTGCAAACCAACAATCATTTCCATTCAGAAGGGCAGAGGCAGCAGTTACACGGGACCACCCACCACCTATAGGTTCCTACCAGGCCATTTACCATCCTGACTTGGAAGTATTTTGCCGTTCCTCTAATGTTGCTGGGTTAATATCTAGGAATTCCCTCCCTAACAGCATTGGTCAATTCTCAGCAGGTGGACTGCAGTGGTTCAAGAAGACAGTTCACTACCGCCTTCTCAAGGGCAATTAGGTAAACTCATTACCGCCTACAATTGCCTGTGAGGAGATCATGGGGAGCAGTTTGGTACAACTTCAAGACTAGTTTGGAGAGAGAAGGGAGATTTAAGATCATTAAAAAAAGACGTATTTATATAGCACATATATTGTTGATTTATATAACACCTTCCACAACCAGTAGACTTCTCAAAGTGCTTTTGAGCAATTAGGTCCTTTTTGAAGTGTAATGTTGTTGTAATGTGGGAAATACAGCAACTCAACAAACTCCCACAAATAGCAAAGATAGAATGGAGAGAGAGTCTGTGTTTGTGATGTTAATTGAGGAATAAACATTGATTATGACAGGGGGGAGAACTCCTTTCTATCTTTGCAAATAGTTTCATGGGACCTTTGTTCATCCTGGCATTTGAATCCAATTCAAGTCTCTTCTTTTCTGACTGAAGTTTCACCAGATCAAAACTGAGCCTCAATTTCCTCATCTCCCAGGTAGATTCTCCTCTTACTCTGTTATGGAGATCAATACCAAGCGAAATATTAAAATCTTTTGACACTGTTAACACGCTACATGCTATAAAGGAAGATAGTAAAAGCTTTTTTAGGTATGTGAAAGGCAAAAAAATGGTTAAGACTAAAATTGGGCCGTTGAAGACAGAAACAGGGGACTATATTACGGGGAACAAAGAAATGGTAGAAGAATTGAATTGATACTTCAGATCTGTGTTCACTGGGGAAGAGCTGAAAAATGTGTTGCTGGAAAAGCGCAGCAGGCCAGGCAGCATCCAAGGAGCAGGAGAATCGACGTTTCGGGCATAAGCCCTTCTTCAGGAAACCACTGGGGAAGACACAAGCAATCTCCCTGAGGTAACAGTGGCTGAAGGACCTGAACTGAAGGGAATTTATATTTGCCAGGAATTGGTGTTGGAGAGACTGTTAGGTCTGAAGGTTGATAAGTCCCCGGGGCCTGATGGTCTACATCCCAGGGTACTGAAGGAGGTGGCTTGAGAAATCGTGGATGCATTGGTGATCATTTTCCAGAGTTCGATTGATTCGGGATCAGTTCCTGCGGATTGGAGGGTGGCTAATGTTGTACCACTTTTTAAGAAAGGTGGGAGAGAGAAAACAGGATATTATAGACCAGTTAGTCTGACCTCAGTGGTGGGAAAGATGCTGGAGTCTATTATAAAGGATGAAATTACGACACATCTGGATAGTAGTAACATCTTAGGTCAGAGTCAGCATGGATTTATGAAGGGGAAATCATGCTTGACTAATCTTCTGGAATTTTTGAGGATGTTAATCTGAAGATGGACGAGGGAGATCCAGTAGATGTAGTGTACCTGGACTTTCAGAAGGCTTTTCATAAAGTCCAACAAAGGAGGTTAGTGAGCAAAATTAGGGCGCATGGTATGGGGGCAAAGTACTAACTTGGATTGAAAGTTGGTTGGCTGACAGGAAACAAAGAGTAGTAATAAACAGCTCAATTTTGGAATGGCAGGCAGTGACCAGTGGGGTACCACAGGGATCAGTGCTGGGACTGCAGTTTTTTACAATATATGTTAATGATATAGAAGATCATATTAGTAATATCATTAGCAACTTTGCTGATGATACTAAGCTGGTTGGCAGGGTGAAACGTGAGGAGGATGTTAGGAGATTACAGGGTGACCTGGACAAGTTAGGTGAGTGGGCAGATGCATGGCAAATACAATTTAATGTGGATAAATGTATGGTTATCCACTTTGGTGACAAGAACAGGAAGACAGATTACTACCTAAATGGAATCAATTTAGGTAAAGGGGCAGTACAGAGAGATCTGGGTGTTCTTGTACACCAGTCAATGAAGGTAAGCATGCAGGTACAGTAGGTAGTGAAGAAGGCTAATAGCATGCTGGCCTTCATAACAAGAGGGATTGAGTATAGAAGCAAATAGGTTCTTCTGCAGCTGTACAGGGACCTGGTGAGACCACACCTGGAGTACTGTATGCAGTTCTGGTCTCCAAATTTGAGGAAAGACTATTGAGGGAGTGCAGCGTAAATTCACGAGGTCAATTCCTGGAATGGCGGGATTACCTTACACTGAAAGACTGGAGCGACTGGGCTTGTATATCCTTGAGTTTAGAAGACTGAGAGGGGATCAGATTGAGATTATTAAAGGATTGGACACTCTGGAGTCAGGAAACATGTTTCCGCTGAGGGGTGAGTGCCGAACTAGAGGACACAGCTTAAAAATACCGGGTAGACCATTTAGGACAGAGATTAAGAGAAACTTCTTCACCCAGAGAGTGGTGGCTGTGTGGAATGCTCTGCCCCAGAGGGCAGTGGAGGCCCAGTCTCTGGATTCATTTTAGAAAGAGTTGGATAGAGCTCTCAAGGATAGTGGAATCAAGGGTTATGGAGATAAGGCAGGAACAGGGTACTGATTAAGGATGATCAACTATGATCATATTGAATGGTGGTGCAGGCTCGAAGGGCAGAATGGCCTACTCCTGCACCTATTGTCTATTGTCTGTTGTCTACATGCTGGTCAATTTCACCTCTAATAATTTTGTGAAACATTTTTAAAATGTACAGAAGATACCACATTGAGTCAGTATGTCACCCCAACTTACCCGTGCATGGCTGATCGCATTCGGTCAATGCTTCTGTGCAGTTTTGGTTTAAAACCTTCTGCGCTCATGTCAAAATGAATTAATTCTGTTGGAACATGGTTCAAATCAGGAAAGATGAGAAGTGCAGTTTACAGGATTCCAACCTGAGCTGGGAGATTCCCATGGATTTCCAACCTGGCGGGCATTTGGCTGGTTGTGTCTATGCCATCCTGTGGAAACAGCCACTCAATCAGTCTCACTGCTCCATTTGTTCAATGGCTTTTATGGAAATACAACTGGAAAACATGGAGTGGTAGAATTCAAACAGGTTTGCAGATTTATCAGCCCATCACTGGGTGAAAAGCACAATTTCTCCAGCATCCAACTGTTAGCTGGATAAATTTCAGAGCCAAGAATAGGTTTGTTCACTCTGTTAAGTCTCCATAAAATCAATTTCACTCACTGCTCAAACCTGTCCAGACCCCGCCCTCAATAATTTATGTACATATCTCTCCTTATCCCACCCATCAAAATCGAAAACAGCAAAATTCAAGTGCCTGAGTCACAAGGATGAGCTGCTCAATCCAAAGTGGTTTGTTACCAAAATATAGATGTGTATTGTACCTGTAAGAGAGAGCGAAAGCTGGCAAGGACTTAACAAACACACTACAAAGTGTGCTGAGAAATTTAACATTTTGTAATATTTGGCTGTGAAACAAATAGCTGGAGCTGAGATGATATGTTACACAACAAATTCAAATTCAGTCAATCAGTTTGAATTATGCCCTAAGATACCAAAATCCAATTGAATTTGAATTTTACTGTTTTGATGATATCAAATCAATGAGATAATCCAATGTTTTAGGGTATACAAATCGGCAATTTGAACAGTTAGCCAGAGTGGCAAAGAGCACCAACAAATATATGGCCTGCAGAGCCTCTCTCTGAAAGGTACCTGGTCACATGAAATCTGTGAAGTAGAAGACAAATAAAAGACAGAAAGATACAGGAGAATCGATGCAGCGGACTAGTTTTGAAATTTGAATTTTTTTGTAAATCTTAATTGGTGGGGTTTATTGCTGTAGAGTTGGAGGTAGATAAATTGACCAAAGGAGGATTTTAGATAGCTGAGGTTTAAGGTCCTTTTTAGGCGTTAATTTTTTTTAAACAGTTGAATTTGGGTAGTTCTTTGTCACTCATACAGATCACGAGGCGAGGCAAGCTTTTCTGTGTGTCTGGTTTAAATTGGAAGAAGGGTTTACCCCATATTGTAACAGTTTGAGGGCACACACGCATGATTTGGACAGGTTTAGTCAGAGATTTGGACAGATTTGAATAGATTTGGGGTATGAAAAAAGCCAGTGGATTTAAACACTCGCTGGTTAGGGTCCTGGATCTTTAAATAAAACATAGATAAGACAATGTTTAATTTCAGTGACTTGTGGTTGATTAAATTAAAACTGACAGAAATTACTCTTAAAATTGCTGAAGAGGTTCTGGGGTTGAAGATGATTCCCAAATTTGCCAGGAAAGTTTAGAAAGAAAAGATAAGACCATACTCTTCGAATTAGCAAAGAGGTTAGAATTGGGTTTAACCGAGGACAAAAATAAAGCAAAAATTGTAAGGGAATTACTCAAACACCTAGGTGGGTCAGAGAAACAGACAAGTGCAGTAGAGTTCGGAAAACTTAAATTACAATTAAGAAAAATGGAGTTGGAAGATAAACAAGGGAGAGAAAGGAGAGAGAGAGAGGAAAAAGAGAGAAAAAAGAGACAAGGTTCCTGGCTGTGCAGAGCGAGAGAGGAAAAAAGAAAGAGAAGGTTCTTAGCTGAGCAAAGAGAGAGAGAAGAAAGGGAGAAAGAAAAAGAGAGAGAATTTGAACTTGAGAAGTTGTGACTTAGTTAGCAAAGTCAAGTTAACAGGATGGAGACTAAAAGGTAGTGATAGGTACAAATATGTCAAAGCTTTGCCATATTTTGATAAGAAAGATGCTGAAGTTGATTGAGTGGGTCTGAGGATTTGGGGGTAATGCTAGTTCAAACTAAACCGGTAGGCAGAGCTAGTGAGGTACTTGCCACGCTGTCAGATGAAGGGTCAAGAGTTTATGAAGTGGTCAAACAGGCCATTTTAAGTGCTTATGAACTGGTACCAGAAGTGTACAGACAGTGGTTCAGAAACATAAAGATGGAACCAGCTCAGACTTATGTTGAGTTCAAAAGAATTAATCATAGTCATTTTGATAGATGAGTGCAGGCCTTAAAAATAGATAAGACCTATGAGACTCTAAGAGAGGTTATTCTCCTGGATAAGAATTCACATGGAGGAACAGGAATTTCAGGAAGTCAGAACAGCAGCAGAGTTAGCAGATGAATATACGTTGGTGCACATGACAAACTTCCGGCAAGAATGTGGGGATAGAATTTGGGAGAAAGGGAGATCCTACACTATGAAACAAAGATTAACATTTACCATGGGTTAAAAAAGAGGCCCAAGAGGGGGGAAAAGGAGGTAAATGGCATCTGCTGTTTCCACTGTGTTAAAGTGGGATATTAAAAGAAGGGCTTATGCCCGAAACGTCGATTCTCCTGCTCCGCGGATGCTGCCTGGCCTGCTGTGTTTTTCCAGCACCACATTTTTCAACTATGAAAAGTCACAGTGCTGGTCGTTAAAGAAAGGCACTGTGGAAAAAGGTGTGGTAAAACAAGCTAAGCCAGTGGCATTAGTGAAAGTAGTAAAGCAAACCCCAAGAAAAGTTAAGGAGCTGAAAGAGTGCACAGCCTAGGCAGGGGCTGGGTATGGAGTTCGTGCCTCACCTCTGTAAGAATTCGCCTCTGTGGGTAAAGTATACTCAGAAAGAACAGGGGAAGAAGGGCAAGAAGTTATAATTTTGAAAGATACAGGATCGACCAGTCTCTAATAGTAGGAAATGAGCAAATTTGCGGTCTTTCTGACCTGTTACCTGAGAGAATCCTGTGGGATAGATGGACAGAAATTTAGCATTCCCTTATGTAAAGATCAGGTTGGAGTGCCAACTCAAAACTGGGGAAGTACTGGTAGGAGTGATTCCTGGAGTCAGTTCCAGGAATTCAGTTTGTTTTTGGGAATGATATTGTAGGGTCCAAGGTCAGGGTTACATCTCTTGTTGTGGAGAAGCCCAAGGAACACCAAGAAACTGAGGAGCCAAAAGAAAAATATCCTGGTATTTCCCCAGACTGTGTAGTAACAAGATCCCGCTATTATAAGTCACAGCACAAAGCAAAAAATAAAGAGAAAGATGAAGGAATTGAGTGGACAGTTAGTGGACACCCTGTTTGATGTAATGGTGCAGGAAAAGCCTGAACAGGCAGAGGGTCAGACAGAAGTGTTTAGTCCTGAATGGCTAATGGATTTGCAACAGAAAGACAAGACAACAAAAGATATATATGTTGATGCGTACTCCGAAAAGGAGGCACAGGATATTCCTGAGGGTTATTATCTGAAAGAAATGGAGAAACAGCTGTTAGTTGCTGCCCACAGAGTGAGGAATCAAATCCAGATGTTATGGAGTTTGATGTGCCTCAAAATACACAAAACAATGAGACGGTTCTTGAGGACTGGGATAGGTTAGTAAACTATCTGGCTCAGGAGCAAAGAAGATAGATAGGATGCTGGAAGAACACAGCCAGCAAGGCAGCATAGGTTTAGAAGTTTATGTTTCAGGTGTAATCCTTCTTCAGGAGCAAAGAACGCAGTTGAAAAGTTTATTACAGCAGTATGAGGACATATGTAGGAATAAGATGGGAGGACTAATGATATTGTGCATGAGGTAGACATAGGGCATACTGTTCTGATAAAACAACACCTCTATCAGCTTAACCTTTACAAAGCTAGACAGGTCCAGAAGGCAGTGGAGGCCATGCTCAACGAAGATTTCATCGAACTGAGTCAGAGCGAGTGGAGTTTGCTGATCGTCTTAGTTCCCAAACCTAACGGGACTCATCAATTTTGCGTGGATTATTGGAAGGTCAATGCTGTAACAAAAACAGACTCATATGCAATACTGCAGTTGGAGAACTGTAGAGAGAAAGTTGGACAAGCCAGTTACATCACAAAGTTGGACTTACTGCATGGTTATTGCTTTTATCAGAGAAGGTGAAAGAGGTTTCTGCGTTTGTAACCCCAAATGGGCTATATCAATGCAAAGTGATACCCTTTGGAATGAAGAATGCATCCGCCACATTCCAAAGACTCATGAACCAAGTTCTGGCTGAGTTAACAATAGACAATAGACAATAGGTGCAGGAGTAGGCCATTCTGCCCTTCGAGCCTGCACCACCATTCAATATGATCATGGCTGATCATCCTTAATCAGTATCCTGTTCCTGCCTTATCACCATAACCCTTGATTCCACAATCCTTGAGAGCTCTCTCCAACTCTTTCTAAAATGAATCCAGAAACTGGGCCTCCATTGCCCTCTGGGGCAGAGCATTCCACACAGCCACCACTCTCTGGGTGAAGAACTTTCTCCTCATCT
>NC_057726.1:72840685-72863710 GCF_004010195.1 Chiloscyllium plagiosum
CCCAAAAAAAAAACAACAAAAAAAAACAAACAGACAAAACTCAACTATCTACTAATCTAACCTACAACTAATCAGGGTGTATATTTAAGTCTCTTACATGCTCGGGATGTGTTAACATCAGATATGATAAAACCCGTATTCGTGCGGGATTCCTCCCCCGAGGGGCCGCGGACCAGCCAGGTTTGTAATCTCAATTAAATAAAAGCCCTTGTTAGGATAGCGGAAATATCTGTATTTATGTAATTCAAAAAGGGCTGCCATATTTTATAAAATAATTCGGTCTTTCGGTGCACCATATTTGTAAGGAAGTCAAGGGGAATACATTCCATAATTAGTCTGTGCCAATTTGAAAGTCCAGGGGGGCCCTCCGCCACCCAATTCATCAAGATATTTTTCCTTGCACAGAAAGAAAGAATAGAAAATAGTCTCTTCCCGTATGTGTCCAGGGAGGGAAAGTTCGAAAAGCCCAAGAGGAGAGATACGGGGTCTACTTTTATTTCCGTTCCTAAAATTTCTGTCAGGGTGCTTGCTACTTTAGTCCAATATCTACGGATCTTATGACCGGTCCATAAGCAATGTACAAGAGTGCCCACCTCTATTTTGCATTTAGGACACATTGGAGATGCTCCTGCCTTAAATTTTGCCAATCGAACCGGTGCTATATGGGCCCTATGAAGTATCTTCAGCTGGATAGCCTGGGTTCTGTTACAAATAGTCATTCTTCTAGCATTTTCCCAGATATCATTCCACGTTTCTGTGGAGATTTCTAGTCCCAGATCCTGATCCCATGTTTTAAGCAGATTATCCATATCTCCCGATACTTCATCATGTAGCAAATGATAAATATTACTGACGGAAGATACTCCCACTGGTCGTAGGACACTACATTCTCTATCGGATTTATAAAGACTATCTAATAACGTAGTCTTCTTCTGTATAAAATCTCGAATTTGGAAGTATCGAAAGAGGTCTCCATTGGGTAATCCGAATTTCTGACGCAGCTGTCCGAAAGACATCAGGACCCCATCTTTAAATAAATCCCCGAGACATGAGATTAAACTGTATTTGCCATGCATCTGCCCACTCATCTAACTTATCCAGGTCACCCTGTAATCTCCTAACATCCTCATCACATAACAAACCGTGCCGTCTATTTGAATAATGTAGTGATCTTCTGTGAATCCTGGGAAGATCACATGGTACAGCTGGCAGACCTCTTTGACTGATTAAGAGAAACAAAACTGGTAATAAACTTAAACAAAATTGAATTTGTGAAAGCAGAGGTTCTTGGGACATTACATCGGTCATGGAAGGTTGACTCCAAGGAATGCAAAGACAAAAGCCATCGAGGAATTTCCACAACCAACCTCAAAGAAAGAGGTGCTTCAATTTTTGGGACAAAGCAGACTCTATTGGACATCAGCAGTGTAGTGGCACCGTCAACAGATTTGCTGAAGAAGAACACAAAATTTTGGAAGACAGAACAATGCCAGGAGTCATTTGACAATTTGAAAGCAATATTAACTTACCACACCAGTTTTAGCTACAACAAACGTTTTGAAACGCGAGTGATGTAGGAGTTGGAGCTGTACTGGAATTATAATGGAATTGAACTGCCAGTTACATACTTTTTAAAGAAACTCAACACCAACCCGAGAAAATACACTATGATTGAAAAAGAACTATTGAGTTTGGTACTGCCCTTACAATATGTTAATGTTTATGTCATGAACAATGTGTTGGAGGTGGTTGTGTATACGGATCACAATCCTCTTACATTCTTGGAACGCTTTAAAGACTAGAATATGAAACTATTTCATTGGAGTCTTAAGTTATAAACTTTTAGTCATTAGAATATAATATCTGATGCTTTATCACCAATTTAACTGATTAAAATACAGATGAGATTAGTTTATTCAATGTTACACATATGTGGGAAAAGGTTAAAGTCATATGTATGTCATGGTAATGTGGTTAAGGAATAGAAAAAAATGAAGCCACCTTTTCATTATGATGGTTGATTTTGTTTTAAGGGGGGAGGTGTTATGAAGGTGTAAGTGTGTACTGTATCTTTAAAAGAGAGTGAAAACTGGCAAGAACTTAACAAGCACAGTGTGCTGAGAAATTTAAAATTGTAACATTTGGCTGCAAAATAAATAGCTGGAGCTGAGTTGATACGTAACACAACAAATTCAAATTCAGCCAATCAGTTTAAATTATACCGCAAGATACCAAGATCCAATTGAACATGAATTTTACTGTTTTGATGACATCAAACCAATGAGATGATCCAATATTTTAGTGTATAACAATTGGGCAATTTGAACAGTTAGCCAGAGCGGCAAATATATGGCCTGCAGAGCCTCTTTCTGAAAGGTACCTGTTCACATGAAATCTGTGAAGCAGAAGACAGAAGAAAAGATAGAAAGATACAGGAGAATCGACACAGCTGACTAGTTTTGAAATTTTAATTTGTTTGTAAAACTTAATCGCGGGGTGTTATTGGATCAGTTATTGTTGCAGAATAGGAGGTAGACAAAGGAAGATTATAATGTAGTTGTTGTTTAATTTTCTTTTTTGTGGAGTTAATGAATCAAGTGTTAAATTTATTTTTAAATAGTGGGATTTGGTAGTTCTTTGTCACTCATACTCTAACAGATTATGAGTCGAGGTGAGCATTTCTGTGTCTGTTTTAAATTAGCAGAAGGGTTTACTCTGTATCATAACAAGATATTGTAGTATTTTGACAGCGAAGGGATTCAAACCAGAAAGATGTGAAGGTGCTGGTGTTGGACTGGGGTGGACAAGGTCAGAAATCATCCAACAACATTTCTTTATATGAAATCACAAGCTTTCTGAGCAGTGCTCCTTCACCAGTGAAGACTTAAGCAGCAGTCCGAAAGTTAGTGATTTCAAATAAACATGGTGTGAGGTGACCTTTTTCAGAGAGGCTGGAACCTGAATCTAGCACTTGAAACCACTGGGCCACAACACCTGCCATATGGTAGCACTGATTATTGTCATGCTTGGTAATTTCACTGCATCAGATGCGGACCAAAGGTGCAAGAAGCATATGCTTCCAAGCTGAGACCTTGATGCATTGCCAACAAAACACCTGTTTCTCCACAAATCCCTGAGAAAACAGAAATCTCCCATTTCTGTCAACGTTCTCTTCAGGTCTGGGGCATCCACTGCACAGTAGACAAATGATTCCTGGATCTTGAATTGGCACACCCAACAGTTGGCATCTTGCCCAGCATTCCCCGCGGTACATATTATCCCGATCCACAAATCACAAGGACAGGGCGGAGGTGCAGAGAGCGCGTGTGCGGGGCGAGTGACTGTGATTTGTTCCGGGAAAGGCAGAAACAAGGGGCCGATGAATCCAGCAAACGGACGAAGAGATTCACGAATATATTCTGTTTGGCCGAAACTGCGAAAAAGAAAATCTGGCCCGTCGACAGCGCTGAATAGAGTCGCAACTCCGAACCTGATACTTCCAGGTAACGGCCGCCATCTTTGTTGGGACGCTGGATGGAAAAGCGTGTACGCAACCGCCATCTTTGTCGGGCCGTTGGAGGGAGAAAAGCGCATGCGCAACTGCCATCTTTGTCGGGCTTCTGGAGGGAGAAAAGAAAAAGGCGCATGCGCAACCGCCATCTTTGTAATGGTCAATGACGAGGGAAGTTTGCTGCCTATTTGTTCAGAATGGAGACAACCTGTTCATCAGGCTTCATGGGCCTTTCATACTAATGAACTAAACTAGTGAGGCAGAGTGGCGGCACAAAAGGGCAGGAAGCAACATCTGCTATTCTCAAACCGTTTGCCGCACGGGATATCTTGTTTCGTTTCCAAAGAGCTGACGTTCACTTTAGTCAGATGAAGTCTCAGGGCAAGAAGTAGAGATATCATTCTCGAATTGAGGAATTGCCGATCACAACAAGAGGTAAAATGTAGTAGGTAGTATGTGTGGAGAAAGTGAGGGCTGCAGATGCTGGAGGTCAGAGCTGAAAATGTGTTGCTGGAAAAGCTCAGCAGGTCAGGCAGCATCCAGGGAGCAGGAGAATCGACGTTTCGGGCATAAGCCCTTCTTCAGGAATGAGGTAGTATGTGTGGTCATACTGGGGAAGCGGGACTGGACTGATAAACTCCTTTCATTGAATGTTAGAAACAGAAGATTTATACACAGCAACGGAAAACCCAGAGAAATATTTGCCTTTTCTCAATGTACATGCTGAACCAAAGTGTTTTTTTTCCCCAAAATTTCTTCACAGACTATTAGGAGAGGTATTGCCATCAGCAAATTCCAACCAAGCTAAAATATTGGACTTTGTAAGCATTAAACTGCATAATTTTTTTTCCCAACATCCACCTTGTAGATCTTCCAAAATCTTAAATCTCTGACTTGTAATTATTTTATGATCTTCTAACATAAAGTTTTCCTTTGCCCACCTTGTATAAAATAGTCATGTATTGCTTAGCTGTAACTGATCTTCCTCAACCTTGTTCTTACAACCTAATCTTTCAAATAAAACTCATCATTCCTAGAAACATTCTGTTAAACTGCATCTGCCTCCTTTCATCCTCCACAATGTATGGTGATCTCTGGTTTGCACAGGCTCAGATGCTTTGTGTATCTGTGTGTAACATCATCATGCAGCAATAATTGCATATTAGCATCATTCCATTCCCTGGGGATTTCCTCAACTATGAGTTTTTACTCTGACTTCAGTCCTTCTGATATTGAGTCATACAACATGGAAACAGGCTCTTTGGACAAGTGGGTCCATGTCAACCATAATCCCAAAGTAAACTAGTCCCACCAACCTGTGGTTGGCCCAAATTCCTCCAAACATTTCTTCTCCACGTACTTACCCAAATGTCTTAAATGTTGTAACTACCTGCATTCACTTCCTCTGGAAGTTCATTCCACACACAAACCACTCTGTGTAAAAAGAAAAGTTGCCCTTCATGTCTTTTTTAAAATCTTTATCCTCTCATATTTAAAAATATGCCTCCAAGTCTTGAAATCCCCCACCCTGGTGAAAAGACACTTAGCCAGCTTCTACTTATAACTCAAACCCTCCATTCCTGGCAATATCCTGGTAAATCTTTTCTGAACCCTCTCCAGCTTAATAATATCCTTCCTATAACAGGGCAACCAGAACTGGACACAGTACCCCAGAAGAAGTCTCATCAATTTCCTGTACAACCTCAATATGATGTCCCAACTCCTGTACTTAGAGAACTCAGCAATGGAGGCAAATGTGCTGAATGCCTTCTTAACTATCCTGTCTGTGCAAACGTTCTGGAAGGGGCTTTGCAATTTCCTCCCAAACTTCACACAGTGTCTCAGAATACAGTAGGTCAGGATCTGGAGATTTATCCACCTTTGTATTTTCTAAGACCTCCAGCACTTCCTCTTCTGTAATGTGAGCTGTTTTCAAGACATCAATATTTATTTCCCAGAGTTCTCTGGCCTCCATTTCTTTCTTCACAGCAAAAACTGACATGAAATATTGATTTAATATCTTTTCCATCTCCCAAGCTTCAACACAAAGAAGCCCAACTCATTCCATCATAGCTCTCTTGTTCTTAATGTATGAATGTCAGTAGAATTTCTTTGGATTGTCCTTAACCTTATCGGCAAAGGCTATCTCAATCCTCTTTTTGTCTTCCTGATCTCCCTTTTAAGAATGCCCTATCCCTCGTAGTATACTGTTCAAGAAATTCATTTGAACCCAGTTACTTCTATCTAATATATGATTTTTCTTTATTCTCAACTAGAATCTCAATATCTTTATCCATCTATTGTTTCCTAGTTCTACCAGCCTTATCTTTCACTTGAACAGGAACATAATGACTCTCGTTACCACACTTTTGAAAGCCTGCCATTTATCAGGTGTCCCCTTACCTACGAACAATCTACTCCAATCAACTTTTGAAAACTCTTGTCTCATACCATTAAAATTTGCCTTACTCCAATTAAAAACTTAACCTTTTATGGAATGCTTATCCTTGTGCATAAGTATTTTCAAACTAATTGAATTATGATCACTGGACGAAAAGAATTCCCCTACTATCGCTGCAGTCACTTGCCTTGCCTTCTTACTCAAGAGAAGGTCAAGTTTTACTTCTTTGCTAATAGGAATATTTCCATGTTAATAAATACATTCAAGAAAATTTTCTTTAACAAATTCTTCACCGTGTTAAACCTTTAACACTGTTGTCCCAATTAATGTTTGGAAAATTAAAAACACCTTATTATTGTTACTTAGAACATTACAGCGCAGTACAGGCCCTTCGGCATTCGATGGTTTTACAGGTCGGTGCAACAATCTGAAGCCCATCTAACCGACACTATTCCATTTCATCCATATGTTTATCCAATGACCATTTAGCTGCCCTTAAAGTTGGCAAGTCTACAACTGTTACAGGCAGTGCGTTCCATGCACCTACTACTCTCTGAGTAAATAAACTACCTCTGACATCTATCCTATATCTATCACCCCTCAATTAAAGCTATGTCCTCTCGTGCTATCCATCGCCATCCAAGAGAAAAGGCTTTCACTGTTCACCTATCTAACCCTCTGATTATCAATTAAGTCGCCTTTCAACCTTCTTCTCTCTAATGAAAATAGTCTCAAGTCCCTCAGCCTTTCCTTATAAGACCTTCCTCCAAACCAGGCATCATTTGAGTAAATCTCCTCTGAACCCTTTCCAATGCATCCACATCCTTCCTATAATGTGGTGACCAGAACTGTACATTATACTCCCAAGTGTGGCCGCACCAGAGTTTTGTACAGCTGCATCATGAACTCATGGTTCTGAAACTCAATCCGTCTACCAATAAAAGCTAACACACCATGTGCCTTCTTAACAACCCTGTCAACCTGAGTGGCAACTTTTAAGGATCTATGTACCTTGACACCAAGAACTCTTTGCTCATCTACGTTGCCATTATCATTAGCCCAGTACTCTGCATTCCTGTTATTCCTTCCAAAGTGAATCATCTCTCACTTCTTCACATTAAACTCCATTTGCCACCTCTTAGCCCAGCTCTGCAGCTTATCAGTCTGAGGGACGTAGATCTGAGATCTCTCTGCACATTTGTTCCTCAATTTCTCTTTGACTGTTGTACTATAGTGCAATCCTATCAAGTTGATCATTCCTTCCGTATTTCTAATTTCAACCCATATATTTTCACTGGACGATGTTTTAGAAATGTGTTCTCTAGTTACAGTAGTAATGTTTTCCTTGATCAAAAACGCCCACCCCTTCCTCTTTCTTTCCTTCCTTGCTATTGTTCCTATAGCTTCCAAAACCCCATTGAGCTGCCAGTCCTGTCCATCCCTCAGCCAAGTTTCGGTAATAGCTATGATGTCCCAATCCCATGTTCCCAAATGTGCCCTGAGTTTATTAGCCTGATCCCCCTTGCACTGAAATAAATGCAGTTTAATTCTTCAGCGTTAATTCACTCCCTGACTTGCTCTTGTCTGTCTTTTCTAATTAACTTGTTCTTTTCTGATTCAGCACATTGTTTAGTGTTTACTCTGTTACTTGGGATCCCTCCACACCCCCTCTCTAATAGTTTACAGTGTCCTGTAGTAGAAATAGCAAATATCTCCACTAGGCTTTTGGTCTCTTTCCAGTTCAGGTGAAACCCATCCGTTTAGAGCAGGTCTTTTATGCCCCATACGAGATCCCAATGGTCCAATAACCTGAATCCCTAAATATTACACCACCTCTTCAGCCACTGATTTACTTCATTTATCCTTTTATTCCTTCCTTCAGTCAAGCTACTACTTTTGAGGTTCTGTTTCTTAATGTTCTACCTAACCCCTCATATTCACACTGTAAAGTGTTTATCTTCTCTCTGCCTATGTCATTCCTACCAATGTGTACAATAGCCTCTGGCATCTCATTCTCCCCTGCAACAATATGCTTCAAATGTTTTGAGATGTCCTTGATCTTTGCACCAGGAAAGCAATATACTTTGCTGGATTCATGCTCACTGCTGTAGAATCTCATTTGTGCCCGTGACAGAAGAGTTCCCCATGACAATTATTCTTCTAAATTTTGTCAAACCCTGACAAACATAAGATTAATTCCTGATGCCCTAGGTCTGACTGGCTCTTCTACTTCCTTGTGAGAGATCAGTCTTTTCAACAGTACCAAAACTGAATACCTGTTTGAGAGAGGAATAGCCACAGGAGACTCCTATAACTACCTCATTACATTTACCAGTCACCCACCTATCTGACTGATACTGCTATGTAATTACTTCTCTAAATCTACAAGCCATCCTGCTGTATGTCTCTTATATGCCTTCAATGGCATGAGCCTAAAAAGAACCAGCTTTCAGTGGCATCTTGTCACTAAAATACTCTACCTTTCCTTACCCAAAAAATTAATATTAATTGAATAAAATTGAATGCATTGAATAAAAAATAAATACATCTTGAATAAAATCAAATACATAGCTGGACAATTTAAATTAAATATCCTCAAGTAGCCGAACAGACAGCTTTCAATGCTAGAACATAGAACAATGTAGCTCACAAATAGATTTTCCTGACCTCTTCTCTTCGCAGGCAGTATTCATGTACACCTCTTCACCCTCTTCAAAGCCTCCATATCCTCCTTGTAATGGGGCGACCAGAATTGAATGCAGTACTCCCATGTATGGCCTAAACAAAGTCTCATAAAGCTGCAACATGACATCCTGACTGTTGTATTCAGTTCTGAAAATGTGTTGCTGGAAAATGTGCAGACTAAGATACCTATCACATTTCCAACGCTCCTCCCCCAAGTCCTTCCTCCCTACCTTTTATCTTAACCTGCTGGGCACACTTTCCTCATTCCTGAAGAAGGGCTTATGCCCGAAACGTCGATTCTCCTGTTCCTTGGATGCTGCCTGACCTGCTGCGCTTTTCCAACAACACATTTTCAGCTCTGATCTCCAGCATCTGCAGCCCTCACTTTCTCCTGTTGTATTCAGTTCCCCGACCAATAAAGGCAAACCTGTGATCTTTACCACCCTATCTACTTGTGTGGCCACTTTCAGGGAGCTATGGATTTGAAACCCAAGATTCCTCTATACATCAATGCAGTTCAGGATCCAGCCATTGCATAACAAACTCCATCTACCATTTCTCTGCCCATATCTGAGAATGATCTGTATCCTTTGACAACCTTCGACTATTCACACTCCTCCAATTTTGGTATCGTCTGCAAACCTACCCATCTATAATTTTCATCCAAGCCTTTTATATGTACCACAACCAGCAGAGGTCCCTGTATGGATCCCTGAGGAACACCACTAGTCACGAACCACCAGCCTGAAAACACCCTTCCACTGCTTCTCTCTGTCTTCTATGGGCTAGCTGATTCTGAATCCATGTGGTCAAGTTCTAATGGTTCTCATACATCTTAATCTTTTGGATAGGCCTAATGTGTGAGACCTTATCAAAAGCCTTACTAAAATCCATGTGCACAGCATTCACTGCTCTACCCTCATCAATCACTTTCGTCACCTCCTTGAAAAATTCAATAAAGTTAGTAAAACATTATCTGCCTTGCACAAAGCCATGCTGACTGTCCCTAATTAGGCCAAATGTTCATAAATCCTATCCCCAACAATTGTCTGCAGTAGCTTCCTCGCCAGAGATGTGAGACTCACCATTCTGTCATTTCCTGGAATATTCCTATTTCCTTAATTGAACAAAGGAACATTACTTGGCAGTCCTCCGGCACTTCTTGAGCGGCTAGCGAGGATACCAAGATCTTGGTCAAGGCCTCCGTAATCTCCTCTCTTGCCTTTCTCGATAATCTGGGGTAGATACCATCAGGTCCTGGGATCTTATCCAACTTAATGCTGTTCCAGAGCCCAACACCATGTTCTTGATCTCAAAATGCTGTAGCATTTAGCATGCTCCACACAAATCTTACTATCCTTCTCCTGGGTGAATTCTGACACAAAGTACTCATTTAGGGTCTCGCCTACATCTCCGCCTCCAAGCACAAGTTCGCTCCTTTATCCGTGAATGGTCCTACCTTCTTTCTAGTTACCCTCTTGTTTTTAATGTATGTATCGAATGCTTTGGGATTCTCTTTAATCCTACTTGCTAAAGTCATTTCATGGCCCCCTTCTTGCTCTCTGAGTTCGTTGCTTGAGTTCTTTCATGTTTTCTTTAATTTCCTTACGGGCTTTGTCTGATTTTTAGCTTTCTAAACCTTATGCATGCTTCTGTTTTCATTTTGACTAAATTCACAGCTTCCCTTGTTACCTAGGGGTCCCTTAACTTGCCATCTTGTCCTTTCCCCTTACTGGAACATACCGGTGTTGAACTCCCATCAGAGGGTCTTGAAACAAATCCCACCTGTCAAATATGGGCTTGCCTGATAACTGTTCATCCCAATTAACAGTCCATAGTGCCCGCCTAATATTGATGTAATCTTTTGCCTTCCCACAAGGTCCTGGCATCGTTTTATTTGTAGCTCTCTTAAAACTTCAGGAGTTGTGATCACTGTTTCCAACATGCTGTTGTGCTGACAGGTCAGTTACCTGGCCAGGCTCATTGGCCAATACAAGGCCTATTGTGGCCTATCCTCTCGTTGGACCATCCACATACTGTGTCAAGAAACCCTCTTGGATACACTTAACCCTTTCTGCCTCCTCTAAGCCTCTTGTTTGAAGGGAGTCCCAGTCAGTTTTGGGGAATTTAAAGACACCCACTGTGACCACCCTGTGGTGATTGCATCTTTCCGTAATCTGCATTGATATTTGTTCTTTAATGTCTCTGTCTCTGTGCCATTGGGGTCCGATAGTATAATCTATCAGAGTGATTGCATCCAGTTTACTTTTGAGCTGTATCATTATTGCCTCAACAGATGAGCCCTCTGACGTATGTTCCATCTGACTTCCATGTGTAGGCCTCTCCAAAAGTTCAGTAAACAACTGCAGTCTTGAAAAAAACTCTCCTGGGTGATTTTAAAATAAATTTCTTTCACGATGTTTTAAAAAATAATTCCCGCACACGTATAACTTTTTTAGCGTATAATTTTAGAATAAAAAAAGCTTGAACTGTGCAACTCAAAGGCATCTCAAAGCACTGTAAATGCAACTTTATTTGAAATTTTTTGTTTTTATTTTGAGTTTTTGACTATAAAAGAACCAAAATGAATCAAAGTAATCTTACATTGCTGAAATGTAATCATGATAAGAAATCTGGAAGTAAGCTTGCCGTTGCTTCTTAATAGTTCGTAACTGTTGGGGGACTCAGGTCCGAGATTTGGACAGATTTGGAGGACGAAAGATCCCAGCAGCTTTAAACACTGCCAATTAGTGTTCTAAATCTTTAAATAAAACGCAGGCGAGAAAATTTGTTTAATTTTGGTCATTTGTGGTTGGTTAAATTGAAAGTGAGTGAATTGGGCCTTAACGTTGCTAAAGGGGTTCTGAGGTCAGATAACAGAGGAAGAATGTACTTTTTAGAATTAGCAAATAAGTTAGAATTGGGTTTAACCAGGGACAAAAGGAAAGCTGAAATTGTAATGGAGTTGGTCAAGCATTTAGGTATATCAGATAAACAGACAAGGGCAGTAGAATTAGAAGAAGTTAAATTGCAAATGAGGCAAATGGAGTTATAAGATAAAGAAAGGGAAAGAAAGTTCTTAGCCGAGTGGACAGACAAACTGGAGAGCTACTTGCCCATGTAACGTATTGCTCTCCAAGAAATTGGAAACACCCTCGCTCAAAGGTACCTTTCTCATATGAAACATATTCACAGTAAAAGAAAGAAGACAACCCAGGGAGATTATCAGCCAGAAGAAGAAACACACAGAAGAAGACAGTGGCTGTGTGGTTTTGAAATGAAGTTGATGTAGGGTTAATAAGTGTCTTATTGGAACCTGAATGGAGAGCTGCTGAAGGAGTTATGCGATCTCGGCTTGCTGCAGAGACCAGGCCTCCAATTCTTGGCCTCACCTGATGCCGGTGGCCGAGGGTTGAGACATTGGAAGTGGTATGCGAGGAGGAGGAGGTAGCTAGGCTTAAAACAAACTCTAGCTGGCCAGCTCCCCCGTACATTCTGCTCTCCAATGTCTGCTCCCTGGACAAAAACAAATTGGACTGCACCTGACTGGCAGGTTTCTGAATGTGAGTTCAGATACTGCTGCGTTCTTGTTTTCACGTAAATGTGGCTGAGCAACAGAGTTCCAGACACTGCCATCCAGCTAGACGGGCTCACCTTGT
Source organism: Chiloscyllium plagiosum (assembly GCF_004010195.1). NCBI lineage: Eukaryota > Metazoa > Chordata > Chondrichthyes > Orectolobiformes > Hemiscylliidae > Chiloscyllium > Chiloscyllium plagiosum. The sequence goes on from NC_057726.1 coordinate 72,852,942, forward strand.
TTTGTGCTGACTGGAATGCAGCAGGGGTGCAGAGTGGGTCTGTATGTCTACATCAACTCAAGATGGTGCAAGGACTCTGTGCTAGTCTCTAGTTACTGCTCATCACTGGTGGAGTTTGTGACTGTTAGATTTTATTTATCATGGGAATTAACTGCTGTTCTTGTATATATTCCTTCCAGTGCTATTGCTAAGGAGGCACTGTGTGAGACTGCAGAATGCACTCCCTGATGGACTGTTTATTGTTGCTGGAGATTTCAACCATGCAAATCTCAAGTCTGCACTCCCTAAATTCCATCAACATGTGGACTTTGTGATTAGAGCGGGGAACATGCTTGATCTTGTTTATACAAATATCCCCAATGCATACAAGGCAGAGCTCCATGCCCACCTCAGCTCCTCAGGCCACATCTCTGTTATGCTAATCCCAGCCATTTCTGCTCTTCAAGACTGTGTTGAGCACACTGACTGGCACGTGTTCAGGGAGACGACAAACGATGATGAATCTATCAACTTAGAGGAGTACACAGTGTCTGTCATTTGCTACATTAGCAAGTGCATTTACGATGTCACTGTGTCTAAGACCATCTTACCACAACCAGAAGTCGTGGGTGACCACAAAGGTGTGTACACAGCTGAGGACCCATGATTATGAATATATTTGAGCATTTGCTGACACTTTAGAGCTTATAATACTGTGTTCTGTGAGAGGTTCCATGGCTCATTTCTCCTTCACTTCTGCCTTCTCTGATCACCTCTGTCATTCTTTAACTACCTCTCTCTAATAACTGGTGTATGTTAAATCTGCTTAGTATTTTATGTTAATGCTGCTGAGTCTCTCTAAATGAAGTTTCCAGCTACCCATGCCCTGAACAAGTCCTGCTGACTTAACAATTTTACCTTCCTACGGTCTGTTTCACGATCAAGAAATGTTTCTTTGCTCTGTGCTATCATCCATCTTCTTTGTCGTTGTAAGCACATAAGAGGAATCCAATTCTGTGCTAATTTGTCAATTAAAAATGTAACTCCGTCTCCCTCTGTCAGCAGATATTTCCTGGCCTGCTGAGGATTTCTAGTATTTGCACTTTGATATCAGAGTTCCAACTGCCAGACCAATACACAGCCACTTTATTCAGATAGTGTAAACTGTGGAAGTCAGCCTCCATTTTTATTGCGTGATTGCAATATGGACGGAGGTTATTTAGCCATTGTAGCTCTTCCCAGTCTCATGCTGTTTTCTTTTTCATAGCACAGCTTTTTTTCTCTCTTCAGATACTTTTGAGTTGGACTGGAGATGGAGCAGAAGTTGCAGAGTTAAATCCCAAGGATGTTGGAATGCAATCAGACCCACCAATTTTCAACATGAAATTTAAGGGAGGTAGGTTCACCCAGATGTTGATGAAGGAATCTATTACAAGTCAAAATCACAGAGGATGAACTTTCTTCCCACTGCTATGTGGCTTGGAGGTCATGGTTTTCCCAAGTAGCAGCTTCTGTTATCTTCCTAGGAAGTTAGGGTTTAAGATTTTCTGTCAATATTCTAGTTGAACTGCAGATGAATCTAGTCCATCACTTTGATCCATTCTTGCTCTTTCGCTGTTCTCCCATTGTATCTTGTTTTATGTTCTGCATGCAAGTCTGGATAAGTTAACCAGCAGATATGTGGGTTCTCTCCCATTCCCTTGATTTTAATTTCATTTTACTTGATATTTACAGGGAAGAATTTGTAATCCAACTGAATGTAAATGGTCAATTCATCAGGGCGTTAGCATCATTCACATTTCAAAATGGATGTGAAAACCACCACTCACAGCAGAGAGAAGCCATGGAAATGTGGAGACTGTGGGAAGGGATTCAATTACCCATCGCAACTGGAAACTCACTGGCGCAGTCACACTGGGGAGCGGCCATTTAGCTGCTCTGTATGTAGCAAGGGATTTACTCAGTTATCCCACGTAATGACCCATCAGCATGTTCACACGGAGGAGAGAGAATTTAAATGCTCTGATTGTGAAAAGAGCTTTAAAAATCAATATGCACTGACTGAGCACCAGCGAGTTCACAACAGGCGTGTGCCATTCCGCTGCTCCCAGTGTGGGAAGAGCTTCAGGACATCATCCCAACTACTGAGACACCAGCGAGTTCACACTGATGAGAGACCTTTTAAATGTGCAGATTGTGGGAAGTGCTGTAAAAGTTCAAAGGATCTGATGTCCCATCATCGGGTTCACACTGAGGACAAACCATTCAGGTGCTCTCACTGTGGGAATGGGTTCAGGCGATCGTCTGACCTCACCGTACACCAACGAGTTCACACTGGGGAGAGACCGTTCACCTGCTCCCAGTGTGGGAAAGGATTCACTCAGTCATCCCACCTGCTGACGCACCAGCGAGTTCACTCTTCAGAGAGGCCATTCACCTGTTCTGAGTGTAGGAGGGGATTCACTCAATTATCCACTTTGCAGAATCACCGGAGAATCCATTCTGAAAAAAGGCCATTCACCTGCCCTGATTGTGGAAAGGGATTCACTCGGTCTTCCACCTTGTTAAGGCACCAGCGGGTTCACACTGACGAGAGACCTTTCAAATGTACAAACTGTAAAAAGTCTTTCAAAAGTTCTGGGGAGCTTATGTACCACCAGCGTGTTCACACTGATGAAAAACCGTTCAGATGCTCTCACTGTGGGAATGGGTTCAGGCGATCGTCTGACCTCACCATACACCAGCGAGTTCACACTGGGGAGAGACCGTTCACCTGCTCCCAGTGTGGGAAAGGATTCATTCAGTCATCCCACCTGCTGATGCACCAGCGAGTTCACAAGTAACAGCAGGACTAGGTTTCTGCTGTAGCTGCTGCTGATCATCATAACCAGGACTGAATGATTTTCATTCAGAAACAGGAGGGTTGGTGGGTGGTTGATCCTGATTTCAGTTACCCCAGTTAGATAATGGTAACCCACAACATCTCTCATTCGTTTGTGAGTGGACCATCATATCTGAAAATCTCATTTTTAAATTGGAATTTATTCAGGATCAACATTGCACTGAAGATGAACAAGAAACTAATTTATAGTTCTTATGTATTGACAAGAAAAGTTGTTAATTGAGGATGCAGCTATGTAAGCTTGGAATGTTGTGAATCTCTCCCTGATCTGTTTGTTAGACATGATCTTTAAACCTGTCAGATATTGATGGAATTCCTCTTCAAGTAACCTCCAACAGTTGATCACCTCAGGCACCTCCCTGTTCTGATAGGCACTCACCCATTGGTGCTGGTTTGCACTGACTGACCTGTGGCATCTTTGTTCCTTTTGTGAAGTCAGTGTGCCCATTAGAGCTGACCTGCTAGATAACTCTAATGACAGCTTACACCATTTCTATAGAAAACCTGTCTGTCCACATGTAACTGTAAGTTGAATGTCTGTGGCATGCTAGTGTGTAGTTCTGGTCAGCACACAGGAAAGATTATACACAACACAATAGGAACGGTTTTGGAGAGGGTGCAAAAGAGGATGTTGCGTGGACTGAATTAGCTATAAGGAGTGTTTGGACCAGTTGGATTGTTTTCACTCCTGTTTTGGAAGCTGAAGGTGACCTGATAGAAACATATAAAATGTATGAGAGACATGGATAGGGTAGATAATCTGAGTATTTTTCCCAGGCAGTAAATACCAAGGGGCCTGGGTTTAAGGTCAGAATGGGAAAGTTTTTTTTGTTTACACACAGTGGTAGGTGCCTGGAATATGTTTCCAGGGGAGGTGATAGAAACAGAAACAATAGCAATGTTTAAGAAACATTTAGCCAGCACAACAGGCTGGGATATGGAGTGTGTGCTGGCAGATGGGGTTAGTTTTGAAAAATATAATGCTTGGCATTGTGTACCAATGGGCCTGTTCCTGAGCTGTACTGCTCTGTGTTCAATATAGTCTTATATCTTGGTGATTTTGTTTCAGGAAAGACTGAATTCCCATGTACAACAACTTGAGGCTTAATGAACAGCAGAAATAGAAGCAGGAGTCTTCCATTCAGACTTTGTGTTCCAGCTCAGTTCTATATTCCTGTTTTACCCCATTTCCCTTTAGTCTGTACATAGAAAAAATGTACAGTGGAGTAGTGGACAGTGTGGAAGAATGTTGCAGGGGATTTGGATAAACTGCAGAACTGGGCTGAGAGGTGGCAAATGGAGTTCAATGCAGCTAAATGTGAGGTGATTCACTTTGGGAAGAATAACAGGAAGTCCAAAGATGTCCAGGTAAGGTGAATTGACCATGCTAAATTGCCCATAGTATTCAGGGATGTGTAGGTTATTGGTCTGAGGTAATAGGGTAGGGGAATGGATCAGGTGGGTTACTCTTTGAAGGGTAAGTGTGGACTTGTGCTAAAGGGCCTGTTTCCACACTGTAGAAATTCTATGCTTCTATATAAAATTCTATATAAGTGCGAGTGGTAAAGCACCAAGATAAACACATGCCTGAATAACAGTGTTCCAGTGAACTCACTGAAACCATTTTTTTTTTAGTTAACAATCTGAAAGCAGTGTCTCCACAGTGGAGAGAAACTATACATGTATAGTGTGTATGGGCAAGGATCCAACAGATCAACCAAACTGGAGAGATGCAAGGAGATTTGCATCATGGAAAATCTGTAGAAATGTGGGGATTGTGGGATGGGATACAAATACCTAGACCAGCTGTAACAAGCCTTTTATTTAAAACCAGGTGGAAACAGGAATGCTGTCGTCTTAAAATGGCAAATGCTGTAAAACAAATGAAAAAATTGCTGGAAAAGCTCAGCAGGTCTGGCAACATCTGTGGAGAGAAATCAGAGTTAACGCTTTGGGTAAAGTGTGCCTTCTTCAGAACCTTCTGTGACATTTTGTTCAATTTTTGTTTGTCATGGAGAAGGCATCAGGGATCTGCTCTCCACGAAAAAGAAACTGCTTGTGCAGTGGCACTAGGTGTCCAGCAGAGGGTGGCATTTAATCACTTTAAATACAAGAGGGAACACGAGGCTTTGAGCGTTGAATTCACATTGTTAATTCATTCAAACTTCCCTGTCCATCTGTGTGTGTCCCATTGCAGACAAAGATGGACACACACAGATGGACACATAGAGATACTTTGACAGATTCATAGAGTAATACAGCATGGAGACAGACCCTTTGGCCCAAACTGCTCCGTACCCACACAGCTTTTTCAATTGCCTGCATTTGGTCCATATCCCTTTAAGCTATCCATGTATCTCTTTAACATGTTTTTTAAAATGTTGTTATCGTACCTGCCTCAACCAGTTTTTCTGGCAGCCCATTCCATATACGCATCCAAAGATGTGCAGGTCAGGTGAATTGGCCTTGCTAAATTGCCCGTAGTGTTAGGTAAGGGGCAAATGTAGGGTTATGGGTGGGTTGCGCTTCGGCGGGTCGGTGTGGACTTGTTGGGCCGAAGGGCCTGTTTCCACACTGTAATGTAATGTAATCTAATCTAATCACTCTCTGCGTGAGCAAATTGCCCCGACTTTATGTATTCATCTTATCAATGCTCCTTATGATTTTACACACCTCAGTAAGGTCAACCCTCATTCCCCTTCGTCGCAAGGAATAAAGTCCTATCTTGGCCAACCTTTTCTTGTAACTTTGGCCAACTAGTCCTGGCAATATCTTCATAGCTAAACAGGAAAGAGTGCAAAGTAGAGTTATGTCTTTCTTGTAATAGGGTGACCAAAACTGCAGAATGCTCCAAGTGCGGCCTCATCAACGACCTCACCGTACATCATTTGCAGACAGACGCACAACTCATTTGTAGAAATTTTAAAACTGATTATAGGTCAACTTGCACTTTTTGTGAAAATCCCAAATTCACTTGTGGGATAAATTTTTGTCTGTTAAGCATGTGTTCCTTTGTCTAAATAAACCTGTTGTTCTGTGCTCTGGCTTCTGAAGGATTGAAACTCCAGCTTTGTTTCTGTGTACATTTCAAATCTGGGTTCCGTGTATGAGGTCAGAAGACAGCGGGAGGCAAACATAGTCTAGGCTAGACCTGCTGCTTGTGCTCACACCTCCTACCCCGAATCCCAAAGATGACTTTGGATGTGCTCCAGGCAGAGGGGCTGGGAGTTATCTGGATGAGCTGGAATTTCAGTTAAGAGGGACCCTTGAATGACAGGCAGAATCTGATAGCCACAGTCTCTTTTGCCATATGGACTGAGCATGAGGTGAGTAACAGTGTGTTTCTGTCTGACCCTTTTATTGAATCAAATGTATGTAAATAGTATCCTGCATAAGTTTTAAAAAAACACTTTTGCCCTTAACCTTTGTTTAGAACTACTTTATTCATAAACACTCTTTTAATTGCTAAAATTTAGTTCCTGTGTATGTACATAAAAACGTGTTTCTGTCTGTCACTGTGTGTGCGAGAGTTTGTGGATAGTGTTTGGAATATCAATCCAAGTTTTTATCCTTCAACCACCCGTCTCCTTGAAATATCTGTCCTGAAGCAAACTGCAGGAGCAGGGTCTATCCCTGTTGCCAAAAAGGGTGTGAGATACCATCGAGAGAGATGGGACCAGCTGGAATGGTGATCTTACCTCTTTTATCTGTCTATGATTTACCTTGACTTGTGTTTGTTTCTGTCTGACGTTTCCCCTTTTCACTTTACTTCTCTCTGGCTCTCTATTGCTCAGGCAGCATTTAATTTCCTCTCCCACACAAACAGCCAGCCTCTCCTTTTGTCTCTTTCTTATTCTCTTTCCCTCTCTTTCCCTCTTCTGGTCTCTTTCTCTCCCTCCTGGCTCTTTCCCCTGATTCCGCCCTCTCTCTCCTCTGTCTCCTTTCTGTCTTTGTTTCCTCATACTAATTTTTCTTGTTCTTTGGTATTTTTCCCTCTGTTTTTCTCTCTCCCTCCCCTTCCTTCCTTCCTTCCTTCCCTTCTGTCTTTCTTTATCTTGCTTGCTCTCTCTCTCCCTCTCGCGCGCTCTCGCAGGTGCGCTCACTCTCCCTCTGTCACTCATGCGCACGCTGTTTATTTCTCTTGTGCGCTCGTTCTCGCATTGTAGCTCGCTCTCGTGCCCACGTGCGCTCTCCCTCGTGCTCACTCAAGCATGCGCGCTCTCCTCGCTCGTGCGCGCATGGATGTCTCTCTCGCTTTTGATTTCTCCAACTGTTCCGCGCGCTCTCGCAAATTTCCTCGCCGTGCCGTTCCCTCTCAGGTACACAGGCACTGCTGACCACCCTCAGGTACACAGGCACCGCTGACCACCCTCAGATACACAGGCACCGCTGACCACCCTCAGGTACACAGGCACTGCTGACCACCCTCAGGTACACAGGCACTACTGTTCTCTCCTCTCCATTCTCACTTAGGTGTGTTCTCCCTCTGTCTCTCTCTGTTACCGGATCAGTGAGTTGCCATACTCTCTGCCTCTCTCTTATCTGTTCAGCATGTATTCACTGTGAGTCTTTCTATTGCCTCTTCAGTGAATTGATTCCATCTCTCTCCATTCCCATTTTTCAGGATTCATCACTCAGCCTCGCTCCATTCCAAGTTCAATGTGTTTTCCACGTTCTGTGTGTTCTCACTCTGACTCTGTCTCTCTCTAAGCTCAGTTTAATGCTGAGATTTAGCTGTTCTCTGTAATTCTATATTTGCTCTCTCTATGCCCAGTTTTGTCTGTTGTCACACTCTCTATCTCCTCGTTATCTCCCTCTAGTCCCAGTTCAATGTGTTGTGTATCTGTCTTTCTCTGTTACCAGATCAGTGTGTTGTCACACTTTCTCTCTCCGCTCTTCAGTGTGTGTTGCTGTGACACTCTCTATTCTGTATTCAGTGTGCAGTCGCATTTTGTCTCGCTTCCCAGTTCAATGTGTTGACTCTCCCTCTTTTCCAGGTCGATGTGTTGTCACTCTGACTCGCTCTCTTCCCGAATCAGTGTATTCGCAATTTTCTTGTCTCTCTATTCATGGTTCACAGTGTTGTCATCTTGTCTCTCACTATTTCTGGTTTGCCGTGTTGTCTCCTTGTCTCGTGCTGTTCTCAGTTCAGTGTGTTGTTTCTCTCTCTGTACTCTCAGTTCAGTGTGTTGTTTCTCTCTCTGTACTCTCAGTTCAGTGTGTTGTCACACATCTCCCTATGTTCTCAAATCAGTGTCTTCTCACTATCTCTTTCTCTCTGTCTCCATTCCCAAATCACTCTGTTGCCTGTCTATCTCTCTCTATTCCAAATGCAGTGTTTTGTTTTTCTGTCTCTCTCGAGTGCCAGATCAGTTGCTGACACACTCTCTATGTTAGTTGTCCAGTATGTTGTTACTCAGTCTCTCTCTATTCCTGTCTGTTCTCACAGTTCAGTGTGTTATTTCTCTATCGGTACTCTCAGTTCAGTGTGCTGTTTCTCTTTCTGTGCTCGCAGTTCAGTGCTTTGTTTCTCTCTGTCCTCTCAGTTCGCTGTGTTGTTTTTCTCTCTATACCCTCATTTCAGTATGTAGTTTCTCTATCTGTACATTCAGTTCAGTGAGTTGTTACCCTATATGTTCTCACAGGTCAGTTTGTTGTTTCTCTATCTATACTCTCAGTTTAAGTGTGTCATTTCTGTCTTTGTACTCCCATTTCAGTGTGTTGTTTCTATGTCTGTTGTCCCAGTTCAGTGTGTTGTTTCTCTGTTAATCTGCGAGAGAACGGCAGTGCCTATGTACCTACGAGAGAACAGCAGTGTCTATGTATCTGAGTAGAACAGCAGGGACCCTGTACCAGGGAGAGAACAGCAGTGCCTCTGTAGCAGGGGAGAACAGTAGTGCAGGGAGAATAATACAGATAGATAAATCACAAACTGATCGGACAGTACAGATAGAGAATCAACACACTGAATTGAAAGTACAGATAAACAACACAGTAAACTGAGAATACAGATAAAGAAACAACATACTGAACTGCAAGTACAGATAGATAAACAACAAATTGAAGTGAGATTACTGATAGGGAAACAATAAACTAAACTCAGAGCACAGACAGAGAAAAACACACACTGAACCATGAGTATAGAAAGAGAAACAACACACAAATCTGAGAGTGCAGATACAGAAACAACACACTGAAATGAAAGTACAGAATGAGAAACAATACACTGAACTGTGTGTACACATAGAGAAACAACACACTGAACTGTGAGTACAGATAAAGAAATAACACATTGAACTGAGAGTACAGTAAGAGAAATAACACACTGATCGGACAGTACAGGCACAGAAACAGCACAGTGCAGTGAGAGTACAGATAGAGAAACAGCACACTGAACTGAGCGTTCAGATAGAGAACCAGCACACTGAACAGAGAGTACAGATCGAGAAGTAACAAAATGGACTGAGTATACAGATACAGAAACAGGACACTGAACTGAGAGTTCAGTGTGTTGCTTCTTTATATGTACTGAGAGTACAGATAGAGAAATAACTCACTGATTGGACAGTACCCGCCTCCAACACACTCCATCCACCTGGAAAAGTCCTCAGCAAAGGACTCACCTTCATCCCCTCTGCCCACGCATCAATGAATTTAATACACGCCGTGACGTCGAACACTTCTTCCTCCACCTCCGAACCATCACCTCCCAGACCATACAGAACCTCATCACCTCAGGAGATCTCCCACCCACCAGCTTCTGACCTCATAGTCCGGGAACCCCGCACTGCCTGGTGCTACCTCCTTCCCAAGATCCACAAGCCGGACCACCCTGGCCGACCCATTGTCTCAGCATGCTCCTGCCCCACTGAACTCCTTTCTACCTACCTCGACACTGTCCTAACCCCCCTAGTCCAGGAACTCCTCCGTCGTATCTGCTCCCAGGAGGACCTGTTCCACCACAGAACATACCAGATGGCCTCCTTCTTTAGAGACCGCAATTTCCCGTCCCACGTGGTTAAAGATGCCCTCCAACGCATCTCGTCCACATCCCGCACCTCCGCCCTCAAACCCCACCCCTCCAACCGTAACTCAATGCCTGGAGGAAGAACGCCTCATCTTCCGCCTCGGAACACTTCAATCCCAGGGCATCAATGTGGACTTCACCAGTTTCCTCATTTCCCCTTCCCCCACCTCACCCCAGTTCCACGCCCTACACCTCCTCCAAGACTTCAGTTTCCCTGGCCCCTAACGCCTCATCTTCACCATGCATATCCAATCCCCCTGGCCCCTAACGCCTCATCTTCACCATGCATATCCAATCCCTCTACACCTCCATTCACCATAACCAGGACCTCCAAGCCCTCCGTTTCTTCCTCTCCCGACGTCCCCAACAGTACCCTTCCACCAACACACTCATTCATTTGGCCGAACTGGTCCTTACCCTTAACAATTTCTCCTTGAATCCTCCCTGGTCCTTACCCTTAACAATTTCTCCTTTGAATCCTCCCACTTCCTCCAGACCAAAGGGGTAGCCATGGGCACCCGTATGGGCCCCAGCTATGCCTGTCTCTTTGTTGTCCACGTAGAACAGTCCATCTTCTGTAATTACACCAGCACCCCTCCCCACCTCCTCCTCCGCTACATTGATGACTGCATTGGCACCACCTCGTGCTCCTGTGAGGAGGTTAAGCAATTCATCAACTTCACCAACACATTCCACCCTGACCTTAAATTCACCTGGATCATCTCTGACACCTCCCTCCCCTTCCTGGATGTCTCCATCTCCATTAATGATGACCAACTTGACACCGACATTATTTACAAACCCACCGACTCCCACAGCTACCTGGATTACACCTCTTCCCACCCTACCTCCTGCAAAAAT
>NC_057726.1:72864013-72867227 GCF_004010195.1 Chiloscyllium plagiosum
TTTCTCCCCACCCCCACCCTCCCCTTATTTATCTCTCCACTCTTCAGGCACTCTACCTGTATTCGTGATGGAGGGCTTTTGTCTGAAACGTTGATTTTCCTGCTCCTCGGATGCTGCCTGAACTGCTGTGCTTTTCCAGCACCACTCTAATCCAGATAGGGAAACAATACACTGAACTGAGAGTACAGATAGAGAAATCACACACTGATCGGACAGTACCTATAGAGAAAAAGAACATGGAACTGAGAGTACAGATACAGAAACAACACACTGAACTGAGAGTACAGATACCAAAATAATACAATGAACTGAGTGTACAGATACAAAAACAGCACACTGAATGTACAGTATAGATAAAGAAAAAAAACACACTGAACTGAGTGTACAGATAGAGAAATAAAACAGTTCAGTGTGCTGTTTCTCTATCTATCCTCACAGTTTACTAAGATTGCAGACAGTTCATTGTGTTATTTCTCTGAGTGTACAGTAAACAGAAACAGCACACTGAACTGAGAGTACAGATAAAGAAACAACACACTAAACAGAGTGCAAAAAGATAAATCGCAAACTGATCGGACAGTACAGATAGAGAAATAGCACTCTGACCTAAGAGTAAAAATACAGAAACAACACACTAAAATGAGAGTACAGATAAAAAAAAACCACAGTAAACTGAGAATACAGATAGAGAAACAACATACTGAACTGTGAGTACAGATAGATAAATAGCAAATTGAAGTGAGATTACTAATTGAGAATCAATAAACTAAACTCAAAGTACAGACAGAGAAAAACTCACTGAACTATGAGTATAGAAAGGGTAACAACACATAAATCTCAGAGTGCAGATACAGAAACAACACAATGAAATGAGAGTACAGAAAGAGAAATAATACACTGAACTGTGTGTACAGATAGAGAAGCACCCCATGGAACTGAGGGTAGTGATAGAGAAACAACACACTGAACTGAGAATACAGATACAGAAAAACAGCACACAAAAATGAGAGTACAAACAGAGAAACAATAGAGAGTAAACTGAGAATACAAAGAGAAACAACACACTGAACTGAGAGTACAGATAAAGAAACAGCACACTAAACAGATAGGACAAATAGAGAAATAACACACTGATCGAAAAGTACAGATAGAGAAATAACAAAATGGATTGAGTTTACAGATACAGAAACAGCACACTGAACTGAGATTACAAATAAAGGAACAACACACTGAATTGAGAGTACAGAAAGTTCACTATTGTTTCTCTGTGTGCACAGATATAGAAACAACACATTCCACGACAGTACAAATAGAGAAGCACACTGATCTGTGTACAGAGAGAGAAACAACACGTTGAACTAAGAGTAGAGATTCAGAAAAAAGCCCACAGAACTGAGTGTATAGGTACAGAAAGAGCACACTGAACAGAGATTACAGGAAGAGAAATAACAAGATGGAATGGGTGTACGGATACAGAAACAGCACGATGAACTGTGAGTACATATAAAGAAACAGCACACTGAACTGGGAGTACAGAAAGAGAAACAGCACACAGATCAGAAATAACAAAATGGACTAAGTGAACAGATACAGAAATAGCGTACTAAACTGAGAGTACAGATAAAGAAACAACACACTGAACTGCGACTACAAATAGAGAAACAACACACTGAATGGACAGTAGAGATAGAGAAACTGCACACTGAACTGAGAATACAGATAGAGAATTAACAAACTGGTCAGAGAGTACAGGTAGCGAAACATCACAGTGCAGTGAGAGTACAGATTGAGAAAGAGCACAATGAACAGAGTATAGATAGAGAAATAACACACTGAATGGATAGTACAGACAGAGAAACAGCACACTGAACTGAGAGTAAAGATAGACAAATAATGCAATGGACTGAGTGTACAGATAAAGAAAGAGCACATTGTACTGAGAGTACAGATAGAGAATTAAAACACTGATCAGACATTACAGGCAGAGAAACAGCACATTGCAATGAGAGTACAGATAGAGAAACATAGAACAGTACAGCACAGAACAGGCCCTTCAGCCCACAATGTTGTGCCGACCATTGATCCTCATGTATGCACCCTCAAATTTCTGTGACCAGATGCATGTCCAGTAGTCTCTTAAATGTCCCCAATGACCTTGCTTCCACAACTACTGCTGGCAACGCATTCCATGCTCTCACAACTCTCTGTGTAAAGAACCCGCCTCTGACATCCCCTCTATACTTTCCTCCAACCAGCCTAAAACTATGACCCCTCGTGTTAGCCATTTCTGCCCTGGGGAATAGTCTCTGGCTATTGACTCTATCTGTGCCTCCCATTATCTTGTATACCTCAATTAGGTCCCCTCTCCTCCTCCTTTTCTCCAATGAAAAAAGTCCGAGCTCAGTCAACCTCTCTTCATAAAATAAGCCCTCCAGTCCAGGCAGCATCCTGGTAAACCTCCTCTGAACCCTCTCCAAAGCATCCACATCATTCCTATAATAGGGCGACCAGAACTGGACGCAGTATTCCAAGTGTGGTCTAACCAAAGTTTTATAGAGCTGCAACAAAATCTCACGATTCTTAAACTCAATCCCCCCTGTTAGTGAAAGCCAAAACACTTTCTTAACAACCCTGTCCACTTGGGTGGCCATTTTAAGGGATCTGTGTACCTGCACACCAAGATCCCGCTGTTCCTCCACACTGCCAAGAATCCTATCCTTAATCCTGTACTCAGTTTCCAAATTCAACCTTCCCAAATGCATCACCTCACATTTATCCAGGTTGAACTCCATCTGCCACCTCTCAGCCCATCTCTGCATCCTGTCAATGTCCCGCTGCAGCCTACATCAGCCCTCTATACTCCAACCTTTGTGTTGTCTGCAAACTTGCTGACCCGTCCTTCAATCCCCTCATCCAAGTCATTAATAAAGATTACAAACAGTACAGGCCCAAGGACAGAGCCCTGTGGGACACTGATCACATTCACCACTGACTTCCAGGCAGAATATTTTCCTTCTACTACCACTCGCTGTCTTCTGTTGGCCAGCCAATTCTGTATCCAGACAGCTAAGTTCCCCTGTATCCCATTCCTCCTGACCTTCTGAATGAGCCTACCATGGGGAACCTTATCAAATGCCTTGCTGAAGTCCATATACACCACATCCACAGCTCGGCCCTCATCAACTTTTCTAGTCACATCCTCAAAGAACTCAAT
>NC_057726.1:72869690-72896518 GCF_004010195.1 Chiloscyllium plagiosum
TCCTTCCCACTAGCTGGTCTACCTCTTGCTGTTGCCTCATCTGCATCAACTCTCACCTCTGGTATACAGCTCAGGTTCCCACCCCCCTGCCATACTAGTTTAAACCCTCTCGAACTACTCGAGCAAAACTTCCACCCAGGACATCGGTCCCCTTCCAGTTCAGATGCAACCCGTCCTTCTTGTACAGGTCCCATCTTCTCCAGAAGGCATCCCAATTATCTACATATCTGAAGTCCTCCCTCCTACACCAGCTGCGCAGCCACGTGTTAAGCTGTGTCCGCTCCCTGTTCCTTGCCTCGCTATCTCATGGCACCGGTAGTAAACTAGAGAACACTACTCTGTTCGTCCTGCTTTGCAGCTTCCATCCTAACTCCCTGAAATCACTTTTTATATCCTCGATCGTTTTCCTGGCTATATCATTAGTGCCAATATGTAATACGATTTCTGGCTGTTTGCCCTCCCCTTTTAGAACCTTATACACCTGATCAGAGACGTCCCGGACCCTGGCACCAGAGAGGCAACATACCTTCCGGGAATCCCGATCCTGACCACAAAATCTGCTGTCGATTCCCCTACCATGAGTACATTTCTATTCTGCCCCCTTCCCTTCTTTGCCACAGTGTCAGGCTCAGTGCCAGAGAACTGACTGCTATGGCTTTCCTCTGGTAGGCCATCCCCCCCCAGCAGTATCCAAAACGGTATACTTATTGCTGAGGGGAATGTCCACAGGGGATTTCTGCACTTTGTCTGTCTGTCTGTCCCCTTTCCTCCCCCTAACTGTAACCCTAATGTTCTCTACCATACACTCAGGGACAGCTGTTCTCTACTTGAGACACAAGATCTGGTATTCCCTCAGGATCTGCTGTTCTCCACAATATACACAGGGATTACTGTTCTCCACATTATAAACATGGACTGCTGTTTTCTACATTATTCACAGGGTATGCTGTTCTCTATATTATGCACAGTGACTGCTGTTCTTCATATTATTCATAGGCACTGCTGTTCACTATTATACACAGGGACTGCTGTTCACTGTATTATACACAGGGACTGCTGTTGTCTATACTATACACACGGACTGCTGCTCTCTATATTATACGTAGGGATACTTGTTATCTATATTATACACACGGACTCATGTCCTCTATATTGTGCACAGGGACTGCTGTTTTCTATAATATAAACAGGCACAGGTGTTCTCTTTATTTTGCACAGGAACGACTGTTCTCTTCATCAAACACAGGGATTCATGTTCTGTACATTATACACAGTGACATGCTGTTCTCTTTATTAAACACAGGGACTGCTGTTCTCTATATTATACGTAGGGACAGCTGTTCTCTGCACTGTATACAGGGACTACTCTTCCCTACAATGTATGCAGGACCGCTGTCCTCTACATTTTACACAGGTACTACTGTACTCTACCATACACTCAGGGACAGCTGTTGCTGTCCCACATTATATGCATCGACTGCTGTTCTCTACATGAGACACAAAATCTGCTGTTCTCCACAATATACACATGGACTACTGTTTTCCACATTATAAACAGTGCTATTTTCTACATTATTGACAGGGTTTGCTGTTCTCTATATTATGCACAGGGACTGCTGTTCTTCATATTATTCACAGGCACTGCTGTTCACTAAATTAAACAAAGGGACTGCTGTTCACTGTATTATACACACGGATTCATGTCCTCTATATTGTGCACAGGGACTGCTGCTTTCTATAATATAAACAGGCACCGGTGTTCTCTTTATTTTGCATAGGAACGGCTGTTCTCTTCATTAAACACAGCGTCATGCTGTTTTCTATATTATACACAGGGACTGCTGTTCTCTTTATTAAATACAGTGACTGCTGTTCTCTCTATTGTACATAGGGATTGCTGTTCTCTTTATTAAACGCAAGGACTGTTGTTCTCTATAGTATATGTAGGGATGGCTGTTCTCTGCACTGTATATAGGGACTACTCTTCCCTACAATGTACGCAGGACTGCTGTTCTCTACATTTTACACAGGCACTACTGTTCTCCACATTAGAAACAGGGACTGCTGTTTTCCACAATGTACACAGGACCACAGTTTTTTTTACATTTAACACAGGAACTGCTATTCTCTATATTATATGTAGGGACTGCTGTTGTCTACAATGTACGCAGGACCACTGTCATCTAGATTTTACACAGGGCCTGCTGTTGACTACTTGACACTCTATGATATGCCCTTGGGCTGCTGTTCTCTACATGAGACACAGGATCTGCTGTTGTCTATAATATACACAGGGACTACTGTTCTTCACATTAGAAACAGGGACTGCTGTTTTCTACAATATTCTCAGGGTTTGCTGTTCTCCATATTATACACAGTGACTGGTGTTCTCTATTATACACAGTGACTGCTGTTCGTTATATTACACACAAGTACTGCTGTTTCCCATTTGAGACACAGAGACTGCTATTCTCTATATTTTTCAGTGTCTGCTGCTCTTTTTATTAAACACAGGGTCAGCTGCTCTCTTTATTGAACACAGGGTATGCTGTTCTCTATATTATACACAGGGATTGCTGTTCTCCATATTGTACACAGCAACTGCTGTTCTCTCTTATACACGGGCACTGTTGTTCAGTATAATTGACACAGGGATTGCTGTTCTCCATATTATACACAGATAGGGCTGATCTCTATATTAAACAGAGGGTCTCCTGCTCTCTTTAATATATACACAGAGACAAGTGTTCTCCATATGAAACACAGCGACTGCTGTTCTCTATATTATACGCAGGGATTGCTGTTCTTTCTTAAACACAGGGACTGCTGTTCTCTATATTACATGGAGGGGTGGCTGTTCTTTGCACTGTACATAGGGACTGCTCTTCCCTACAATGTACGCAACCACTGTCCTCTACATTTTACACAGGTACTACTGTTCTCTACATTACACACATCGACTGCTGTTCTCTACATGAGAGACAAGATCTGCTGTTCTCCACAATATGCACACGGACGACTGTTCTCCACATTATAAACAGGGACTGATGTTTTCTACATTATTCACAGGGTTTGCTGTTCTTCATATTATTCACAGGCACTGCTGTTCACTAAATTAGACACAGGGACTGCTGTTCACTAAATTAGACACAGGGACTGCTGTTCTTTATATTATACACACGGACGGCTGCTCTCTATATTATACGCAGGGATACTTGTTCTCTATATTACACACACGGACTCATGTCCTCTATATTGTGCACAGCAACTGCTGTTTTCTTTAATATACACAGGCACTGGTGTTCTCTTTATTATAGACAGGGAAGGCTGTTCTCTTCATTAAACACAGGGATTCATATTCTGTACATTATACACAGCGACTGCTGTTCTCTATATTATACACAGTGAGTGCTGTTCTCTATATAATATGTAGAGACTTCTGACCTCTACAATGTACGCAGGACTGCTGTTTGCTATATTTTACCCAGGGACTACTCTTCTTTACCACACATTCAGGGACAGCTGTTCTCTCCATGAGAGACAAGATCTGCTGTTCTCTACAATATATACAGGCATCACTGTTCTCCACATTAGAAGAAGGGAGTGCTGTTTTCTGCATTATTTGCAGGGTTTGCAGTTGTCTATATTATACACAGGTATAGCTGTTCACTATATGAGACACAGGGTCTGTTGCTCTCTTTATTAAATACAGGTACTGCTGTTCTTGAGATTATATACTGGAACTGCTGTTCTCTACATGTGACACAGTATCTGCTGTTCTCTACAATATAAAGAGGGATTACTGTTCTCCACATTAGAAACAGGGAGTGCTGTTTTCCACAATCTACGCAGGGCTGCAGTTTTTTACATTTTACACAGGGACTGCTGTTCTCTATATTATAAGTAGGGACTGCTGTTGTCTACAATGTACGCAGGACCACTGTTCATAGAACATAGAATGTAGAACGTAGAACATAGAACAATACAGCGCAGAACAGGCCCTTCAGCCCTTGATGTTGCACCGACCTGTGAACTATTCTCAGCTCATCCCCCTACACTATCCCAACATCATCCATGAGCTTATCTAAGGATTGTTTAAATCTCCCTAATGTGGCGGAGTTGACTACCTTAGCAGGTAGGGCATTCCACGCCCTTACCACTCTCTGTGTAAAGAACTTGCGTCTGACATCAGTCTTAAATCTATCACCTCTCAATTTGTAGTTATGCCCTCTCGTACAAGCTGACGTCATCATCAGAGGAAAAAAGTCTTTCTCTGTCTACCCTATCTAATTCTCTGATCATCTTGTATGTCTCTATCAAATCCCCCCTGAGTCATCTTCTTTCCAATGAGAAAAGACTCAACTCTCTCAGCCTTTCCTCATAAGACCTTCACTCCAGACCAGGCAACATCCTGGTAAATCTCCTCTGCACCTTTTCCAATGCTTCCTCATCCTTTCTGTAATGGGGCGACCAGAACTGTACACAATATTCCAAGTGTGGCCGCACCAGCGTTCTGTATAGTTGCAGCATGATATTGCGGTTCTGGAACTTAATCCCTCTAACCAATGAAACCTAACACACCGTATGCCCTCTTAACAGCACTATCCACCTGGGTGGCAACTTTCAGAGATCTATGCACATGGACTCTAAGATCTCTCTGTACATCCACACTACCAAGAATCTTTCCATTGACCAAGTACTCTGCCATCCTGTTATTCTTCCCAAAGTGAATCACCTCACATTCAGCTGCATTGAACTCCATTTGCCACCTCTCAGCCCAATTCTGCAGTTTATCCAAATCCCCTTGCAACCCTGTAACATTCTTCCAAACTGTCCACTACTCCACCGACTTTAGTGTCGTCTGCAAATTTACTAATCCATCCACCTATGCCTCCACCTAAGTCATTTATAAAAATGACAAATAACAGTGGTCCCAAAACAGATCCTTGTGGATCCTTGTGTAACTGGACTCCAGACTGAATATTTTCCATCAACCACCAGCTTCTTCGAGAAAGCCAGTTTCTAATCCAAACTGCTAAATCACCCTCAATTCCATGCCTCTGCATTTTCTCCAACAGCCTACCATGTGGAACCTTATCAAAGGCTTTACTGAAGTCCAAGTAAACCACGCTAACTGCTCTACCCTCATCTACATGCTTGGTCACCTTCTCAAAAAACTCAGTGAAGTTTGTGAGACATGACCTGCCTTTGATGAAACCATGTTGATTGTCTGAAATCAAATTGTTGCTTGCTAGATGATTATAAATCTTATCTCTTATAATCCTTTCCGAAACCTTTCCTACAACATAAGTAAGGCTCACTGGTCTATAATTACCTGGGTCATCTCTGCTGCCCTTCTTGAACAAGGGCACAACATTTGCAATCCTCCAGTCCTCAGGTACTAAATCCGTAGACAATGACGACTCAAATATCAAAGCCATAGGCTCTGCTATCTCCTCCCTAGATTCCCAGAGAATCCTCAGATAAATCCCATCCGGCCCAGGGGACTTGTCTACTTTCACTCCTTCTAGAACTGATAACACCTGTGCGAAACTAACCTCAATCCTTTGTAGTCTAATATCTCAAACTGTCTAAAACTGACCTATCCGATATACTAGAGTTGTAACATTTCCAATCAATGTTGGTGAAGTTTAAGTTCCCCAAACAGTTATTATCCAAGCAGTTCCATGAATGGCCTGTACTGCACTGTCATGTTCTTTGTTGTGTTCATCTAACTTCTTTTATCAGCCGAGCGGTTCCACAAAGGGCCCGTTCTGCGCTGCCATGTCCTATGTTCTATGAGTCTAACTTTCTTTATAGGCAAGCGGTTCCATAGACGCCTGTACAGTGCTCTAATGTTCTACCTTCTATATGTCAAATTTCGGGTATTAGCTGAGCGGTTCCATAAAGGGCCTGATTTGCGCTGTAATGTTCTATTTTGTATTAGTCTAACTTTGTTTATTAGTCAAGTGGTTCCATAAAGGGTTTGTACTGCACTGTAATGTTATATTTTGATTTAATCTAACTTCCTTTAGCAGCCGAGCGGTTCCATAATGGGCCGGTACTGTACTGTGATGTTTTATGTTGTATTAGTCTAGAGTACATTATCAGCCATGCAGTTCCATAAAAGGCCTGTACAGCGCTGTAATGCTCTACCTTGTATTTTTCAAACTTCTGGTTTTAGCCGAGTGATTCCATAAAAGGCCTGTACTGTGCTGTAATGTTCTGTGTTATATTGGTCTAATGTCCAGTATCAGCTGAGTGATTCCATTAAGGGCCTATACTGCGCTGTAATGCTGAATATTCTATGACTCTAACTTCCTTTATTAGCCGAGCGGTTCCATAAAGCTCCTGTACTGCACGGTAAGTCACTATGTACTATGAATCTATATTCCTTTATGAGCCAAATGGTTCTATAAAGGGCCTGTACTGCACTGTGATGTGCTATGTTCTATTAGTCTAACTTCCTTTATTAGCTGAGCGGTTCCATAGATTCATAGAACATGGGGCATTACAGCGCAGTGCAGGCTCGGCTAATAATGAACACTATACTAATACAACATAGAACATTACAGCGCAGTACAGGACCTTTATGGATGCGCTCGGCTAATACTGGAAGTTCGACAAATACAACATAGAACATTACAGCGCAGTACAGGTCGTTGATGGAACCACTTGGATATTAAAGTAATTTAGACTCATAGAACATGGAGCATTACAGCGCAGTACAGGCCCTTTTTGGAACCGCTTGCCTAATAAAGGAAGTTAGACTCATAGAACATACAGCATTACAGCACCGTACAGGCCCTTTATGGAACCACTCGTCTAATGCCGGACATTAGACCAATACAACATAGAACATTATAGCACAGTACAGGCTCTTTATAGAACCACTCGGCTAATAAAGGATGGTAGTCTCAGAGAACATAGAACATTACAGCGCAGTGCAGGCCCTTTATGGAACCACTTGGCGAATACCGGATGTTAGACAAATACAACATAGAACATTACAGCGCAGGACAGGACCTTTATGGAAATGCTAAGCTAATAAAGGAAGTAAGGCTCATCAAACATAAAACATTACAGTGAAATACAGGCCCTTTATAGAACCGCTTGGCTAATACCAGAAGTTTGACAAATACAACATAGAACATTACAGCGCAGGACAGAACCTTTTTGGAAATGCTTGGCTAATAAAGGAAGCAAGACTCATAGAACATAAAACATTACAGCGCAGTACAGGCCGTCTATGGAAACGCTCACCTAATAATGGAAGTTAGACTCATAGAACATTAGATTACTTACAATGTGGAAACAGGCCCTTAAGCCCAACAAGTCCACCCAGACCCATTCCCCTACATTTACCCTTTCACCTAACACTACGGGCAATTTAGCATGGCCAATTCACCAAACCTGCACATTTTTGGATTGTGGGAGGAAACCAGAGCACCCGGGGGAAACCCGCGCAGACACTTGGAGATTGTGCAAACTCCTGAGGCGGGAATTGAACCTGGGTCTCTGGGGCAGCTGTGCTAACCACTATGCCACCGTGCTGCCCCTATGTGGCATTACAGCACAGTACAGGTGCATTATGGAACCGCTCAGCTAATAATGGACACTAGACTACTACAACATAGAACATTACAGCGCAGGACAGGCCCTTTATGCAACAGATAGACTATTATCGGATGTTAGACTAATACAAAATGGAGCATTAAAGTGCTGTACAGGCCCTTTATGGAACACTTGGCTAATAAAGGAAGTTAGAGTCAAAGAACAAAGAGCATTACAGCGCAGTACAGGCCCTTTATGTTACCACTCGACAAATACCGGACATTAGACCAATACAACATAGAACATTACCGCACAGTAGAGGCCCTTGATGGAACCTCTCGGCTAATAAATGAAGTTAGACTCAGAACATACAGCATTAGAGCACAGTACAGGCACTTGATGGAACCGCTCGGCTAATAAACGAAGTTAGACTCATAGAACATACAGCATTACAGCACAGTACAGGCCCTTTATGGAACCACTCGGCTAATACCAGACATTTGAACAATACAACAGAGAACATTACAGCGCAGTACAGACCCTGTGTGGAACCACTCGGCTAATAAAGGAAGTTAGAGTCAAAGAACAAACTGCATTACAGTGCAGGAAAGGCCCTTTATGGAACCACTTGACTAATACCGGGCATGAGACAAATACAACACAGAACATTACAGCACGAAACACTCGGCTGATACAGGAAGTTAGGTTCATAGAACATACAGCATTACAGCACAGTACAGGCCCTTTATGGAACCACTCAGCTAATAAAGGAAGATAGACTCATAGAACATGCAGCATTACAGCAGTACAGCCCCTTAATGTAACCACTGTGCTAATACCGAATATTGGACAAATACAACATAGTACATAACAGCACAGTACAGGCCCTTTATGTAACCACTCGACTAATACCGGACATGAGATCAATACAACATAGAACATTACAGCACAGTACAGGCCCTTTATGGAACCACTCGGCTAATAAAGGAAGTTAGACTCATAGAACACATAGCATTACAGCGCAATACAGGCCCGTTATGGAACAAATCAGATAAAATCGGACATTAGACCAGTACAACATAGAACATGACAGCACAGTAGAGGCCCTTGATAGAACCGCTCGGCTAATAAAGGAAGTTAGAGTCAAAGAACAAACACCATTACAGCGCAGTACAGTCGATTTATGGAACCACATGACTAATAACGGACATTCGACCAATACAACATAGAACATAACAGCGCAGTACAGACCCTTTATGTAACCATTCAGCTAGTACCGGATATTAGACCAATACAACATAGAACATTACAGCACAGTACAGGCCCTTTATGGAACGACTCAGCTAATACAGGAAGTTGACTCATAGAACATACAGCATTACAGCGCAGGACAGGCCCTGTATGGAACCAGTTGTCTAATACCGGACATTAGACAAATACTACATAGAACATTACAGCACAGTACAGGTTGTTTATCAAACTGCTCGGCAAATACAGGAAGTTAGATTCATAGAACATAGAACATTACAGCACAGTACAGGCCCTTGATGGAACCGCTCGGCTAATAAAGCAAGTTAGAGTCAAACAAAAACAGCATTACAGGCCCCTTATGAAACCACTCGGATAATACCGGACACTAGACCAATACAAAATAGAACATTACAGCACAGTACAGGCCCTTTATGGAACGACTCGACGAATACTGGACATTCGACCAATACAACACAGAACATTACAGCACAGTACAGGTCGTTTATTGAACCGTTCGGCTAATACAGGAAGTTAGATTCATAGAACATACAGCATTACAGCACAGTACATGCCCATAATGGAACCGCTCGGCTAATAAAGTAAGTTAAATTTAGAACATACAGCATTACAAGCTCTTTATGGAATCAATCGGACTTTAGACCAATACAACATAGAACATTACAGCACAGTACATGCCCTTGATGGAACCACTAGGCTAATAAAGGATGTTAGAGTCAAAGAACAAACAGCATTACAGCGCAGTACACTTCCTTTATGGAACCACTCGGCTAGTACCGGACATTAGAAAAATACAACATAACACATGACAGCACAGTACAGGCCCTTTATGGAACTGCTTGGCTTATAAAGGAAGTTAGACTCATAGAACATACAGCATTACGGCACAGTACAGATCCTTTATGGAACTGCTCGGCTTATAAAGAAAATTAGACTCATAGAACATACAACATTACAGCACAGAACAGGCCCTTTATGGAACCACTTGGCTAATAAAGGAAATTAGACTCATAGAACATAAGGGCTTATGCCCGAAACTTCGATTCTCCTCCTTTGATGCTGCCTGACCTGCTGCACTTTTCCAGCAACACATTTTTAAGCTCTGATCCCCAGCATCTGCAGTCCTCACTTTCTCCTCATAGAACATACAGCAGTACAGCACAGTACAGGCCCTTAATGTAACCACTCTGCTAATACTGGATATAAGACCAACACAACATAGAACATAACTGCACAGTACAGACTCTTGATAGAACCACTAAGCAAATAAAGGATGTTAGAGTCAAAGAACAGACAGCATTACAGCGTACTACAGGCCCTTTATGTAACCGTTCGGCTAGTACCGGACATTAGACAAATACAACATAGAAAATTACCGTACAGCACAGGCCCTTTATGGAACTGCTAGACTAATACCGCACATTAGACTAATACAACATGATACATTACAGCACATTACAAGCCCTTGATGGAACCACTAGACTAATAAAGAATGTTAGAGTCAAAAAACAAACAGCATCACAGCGCAGTACAGACCCTTTAAGGAACCGCTCGGCTAATAACAGACATTAGGCAAATACAACATAGGAAATTACAGCACAGTACAGGCCCTTTATGGAACTGCTCGGCTAATAAAGGAAGTTAGACTCATAGAACATATAGCATTACAGCACAGTACAGGCCCTTTATGGAACCACTGGACTAATACCAGATATTAGACCAATACAACATAGAACATAACCGCAAAGTAGAGACCCTTGATGGAACCACTCGTCTAATAAAGGATGTTAGAGTCAAAGAACAAACAGCATTACAGCGCAGTACAGACCCTTTATGTAACCACTCAGCTAATACTGGACATTAGACAAACACAAGATAGAACATGACAGTACAGGCCCTTGATGGAACAACTCTGCTAGTAATGGAAGTTAGAATCATAGAACAGACAGCATCACAGCACAGTATAGGTCCTGTTAGTCTAATACAACATTGTACATTACAGCACAGTACAGGCCCTTGATGGAACCGCTCGGCAAATAAAGGAAGTTGGAGTCATAGACAATACAGTATTACAGGGCAGTATAGGTCCTTTATGGAACCACTTGGCTAGTAAAGGAATGGAGATTCATAGGACGTAGAGAATTACACCGCAGTACAGCAGCTTCATGGAACCGTTTGACTAATACCAGACATTAGACCAATATAACATAGAACATTAAAGCACAGTATAGGTCCTTTATGCAACCGCTCGGCTAATAAAGCATGTTAGACTCATAGAACATACGTCGATTCTCCTGTTCCCTGGATGCTGCCTGACCTGCTGCGCTTTTCCAGCAACACATTTTCAGCTCATAGAACATACAGCATTACAGCACAGTACAGGTCCTTTATGGAACCACTTGACTAATATCGGACATTAAACCAATACAACATAATACATTACAGCACAGTACGGGAACTTTATGGAACTGCTCGGCAAATAAAGGAAGTTAGACTCAAAGAACATACAGCGTTGCAGCGCAGTACAGGCCCTTTATGGAATCTCTCGACCAATACCGGATATTAGACCAATACAACATGGAACATAACCACAAAGTACAGACGCTGGATGGAACCACTCGTCTAATAAATAAAGTTAGAGTCAAAGAACAAACAGCATTACAGCGCAGTACAGGCCCTTGATGGAACCGCTCGGCAAATAAAGGACGTTGGAGTCATAGACAATACAGTATTACAGGGCAGTATAGGTCCTTTATGGAACCACTTGGCTAGTAAAGGAATGGAGATTCATAGGACGTAGAGAATTACACCGCAGTACAGCAGCTTCATGGAACCGTTTGACTAATACCGGACATTAAACCAATACAACATAATACATTACAGCACAGTACAGGTCCTTTATGGAACCGCTCGGCTAATAAAGGAAGTTAGACTAATAGAACATACAGCATTAGAGCACAGTACAGGCTCTTTATGGAACCACTCGGTTAATACCGGACATTAGGAGAAAGTGAGGACTGCAGATGCTGGAGATCAGAGCTGAAAATGTGTTGCTGGAAAAGCGCAGCAGGTCAGGCAGTATCCAAGGAGCAGGAGAATCAACTTTTCGGGCCTGAAGAAGGGCTCATGCCCAAAACGTCGATTCTCCTGCTCCTTGGATGCTGCCTGACCTGCTGCGCTTTTCCAGCAACACATTTTCAGCTAATGCCGGACATTAGTCTAATACAACATTGTACATTACAGCACAGTACAGGCCCTTGATGGAACCGCTCGGCAAATAAAGGAAGTTGGAGTCATAGACAATACAGTATTACAGGGCAGTATAGGTCCTTTATGGAACCACTTGGCTCGTAAAGGAATGGAGATTCATAGAACGTAGAGAATTACACCGCAGTACAGCAGCTTCATGGAACTGTTCGACTAATACCGGACCAATATAGCAAAGAACATGCTATTTGTTCTTTGACTCTAACTTCCGGTATTAGCCGAGTGGTTCCATAAAGAGTCTGTAGTGCGCTGTAATGCTGTATGTTCTACGAGTCATACTTCCTTTATTACCGAGCGGTTCCATCAAGGGCCTGTACTGTGCTGTTATGTTCCATGTTGTAATTATCTAATGTCGGTATTAGTCAAAGTGGTTCCATAAAGGGTCTGTACTGCACTGTAATGCTTTTTGTTCTATGTGTCTAACTTCCTTTATTAGCCGAGCAATTCCACAAAAGGCCTGTACTGCGCCGTAATTCTCTACGTACTATGACTCTACATTCCTTTACGAGCCAAGTGGTTCCATAAAGGACCTATACTGCTCTGTAATGTGTATTGTCTATGACTCCAACTTCCTTTATTTGCCGAGCGGCTCCATCAAGGGCCTGTACTGCGCTGTAATGCTCTTTGTTCTTTGACTCTAACTTTATTTATTAGACGAGTGGTTCCATCAATCGTCTGTACTTTGTGGTTATGTTCAATGTTGTATTGGTCTAATATCCGGTATTAGTTGAGAGATTCCATAAAGGGCCTGTACTGCGCTGCAACGCTGTATGTTCTCTGAGTCTAACTTCCTTTATTTGCCGAGCAGTTCCATAAAGTTCCTGTACTGTGCGGTAATGTACTATGTTGTATTGGTTTAATGTCCAATATTAGTCAAGTGGTGTAAAGGGCCTGTACTGCGCTGTTATGTTCTAACATTTAGTGGTCTTATGTCCGGTATTAGCGGAGTGGTTCCATAAAGGACCTGTACTGTGCTGGAATGCTGTATGTTCTATGAGTCTAACATGCTTTATTAGCCGAGCGGTTGCATAAAGGGCCTGTACTGTGCTGTATTAATGTCCAATATTAGTCAAGTGGTGTAAAGGGCCTGTACTGCGCTGTTATGTTCTAACATTTAGTGGTCTTATGTCCGGTATTAGCCGAGCGGTTGCATAAAGGGCCTGTACTGTGCTGTAATGTTCTATGTTGTATTGGTCTAATGTCCGGTATTAGTCGAACGGTTCCATAAAGCTCCTGTACTGCACTGTAATTCACTACATTCTATGAAACTACATTCCTTTATTAGCCAGTGCTTCTATAAAGGGCCTGTGCTCCTGGCCAAACTGGCCATCAACAGGTCGAGGCAGCGGGCCGTGGAGGGGGTCGTTAGGGCCGACTCTCACACCTGCACACACACACACCATGGGTGCTGGGGAAAAAATAAGCACTACCGCACTTAGGTGGTAGTGTGGGGGTTTAAAAAAAAGAAATAAATAAATAAATAAATAAAGGGCCTGTGCTGCCCTGTGATGTTCTATGTTATATTTGTCGAATGTCCGGCATTGGCCAAGTGGTTCCATAAAGGGCCTGTACTCCACTGCAATGCTGTATTCTATGAGTCTAACTTCCTTTATTAGCCGAGCAGTTCCATAAAGGGCTTGCATTGTGCTGTATCTTCTATGTTGTATTGGTCTCTTGTCTGGTATTAGCGAAGTGGTTCCATAAAGGGCCTGTACTGTGCTGTAATGTTCTATGTTGTATTGGTCTAATGTCCGGTATGAGCCGAGTGGTTCCATAAAGGGCTTGTACTGAGCTGCAATGCTGTATATTCTGTGAGTCTACCTTCCTTTATTAACCGAGCAGTTCCATCAAGGGCCTGCACTGCGCTGTAATGTTCAATGTTGTATTGATCTAATGTCTGGGTATTAGTCGAAAGGTTGCATAAAGCTCCTGTACTGCGCAGTCATTCTCTATGTTCTATGAATCTACATTCCTTTATTAGCCAGTGCCTCTATAAAGGGCCTGTACTGAGCTGTAATGCTGTTTGCTCTCTGAGTCTAACTTCCTTTCTTAGCCGAGCAGCTCCAATAAAGGGTCTGTACTGTACTGTAATGTTCTATGTTGTATTGTTCTTGTGTCCAATATTAGCCGAGTGGTTACATAAAGGACATGTACTCCGCTGCCATGCTGTATATGCTATAAGTCTAACTTCCTTTATTAACCGAGCAGTTCCATCAAGGGCCTATACTGTGCTGTAATGCTGTATGTTTTGTTGGTCTAATGTCCAGTAAGAGCTGAGTGGTTCCATAAAGGGCCTGTTCGGTGCTGTATGTTCTACGTTGTATTGGTCTCCTGTCCGGGATTACCCAAATGGCTCCATAAATGACCTGTACTGTGCTGTAATGTTCTATGTACTTTTAGTCTAACTTCCTGTTTTAGCCGAGCGGTTCCATAAAGGGCCTGTTCTGTGCTGTAATATTCTATGTTGTATTGTTCTTGTGTCCGGTATTAGCTGAGTGGTTCCATAGAGAGCCTGTACTGCGCTGTGATGCTGTATGTTGTATTGATCTAATGTCCGGTCTTAGTCGAACGGTTCCATAAATCTCCTGTACTGCGCTGTAATTCACTACGTTCTATGAATCTACATTCCTTTATTAGCCAGTGCTTCTATAAGGGGCTTATGCTGTATGTTCTATGACTCTAACTTACTTTATTTGCTGAGTGGTTCGATAAAGGGCCTGTACTGTGCTGTGAAGCTGTATGTTCGAAGAGCTGGAAATGTGTTGCTGGAAAAGCGCAGCAGGTCAGGCAGCATCCAGGGAACAGGAGAATCGACGTTTCGGGCATAAGCCCTTCTTCAGGAAGGGCTTCGAAGAGTCTAACTTCCTTTATGAGCAGAGAAGTTCCATAAAGGGCCTGTACTGTGCTGTAATGTTCTATTTTGAATTGGTCTAAAGTCCGGTATTAGCCGAATGGTTCCATTATGCTCCTGTACTGCGCTGTAATGCTGTATGTTCTATGAGTCTGACTTCCTTTTTTTGCCAAATGCTTCCATCAAGGGCCTGTACTGTTCTGTAAGGCTGTATGTTCTATGACGCTAACTTCCTTTTTAGCCAAACGGTTCCATAAAGGGCCTGTACTGTGCTGTAATGTTCTGTCTTGTACTGGTCTAATGTCCGGTATTCGCCGATTGGTTCCATGAAAGGCATGTACTGTAATGTTCTATCTTGTATTGGTCTAATGTCTGGTATTGGTCGAATGGTTCCATAAAGCTCCTGTACTGCGCTGTAATTCTCTACGTTCTATGAATCTACATTCCTTTATGAGCTAAGTGGTTCCATAAAGGGCCTGTACTGCGCTGAAATGTTCTATGTTGTTTTAGTCTAATGTCTGGTATTAGTCGAGTGGTTCCATAAAGGGACTGTACTACGCTGTAATGCGGTATGTTCTGTGACACTAACTTCCTGTATTAGCCGATCAGTTCCATAAAGGGTCTGTGCTGTGCTGTTATGTTCTATGTTGTGTCATTGTAATGTCCGGTATGAGCCAAGTGTACTGAGCTGTAATGCTGTTTGCTCTCTAAGTCTAACTTCCTGTATTAGCCGAGCAGCTCCATAAAGGGTCTGTACTGTGCTGAAATGTTCTATGTTGTGTTGTTGTAATGTCCGGTATTAGCCGATTGGTTCCTTGAAGGGCCTGTACTGTGCTGAAATGTTCTATGTTCTATGAGTCTAACTTCCTTTATTTGCCGAGCAGTTCCATAAAGGGCCTGCACTGCGCTGTAATTTTCTATGTTGTATTGGTCTTATTTCCGGAATGAGCCGTGTGATTATATAAAGGCCTGTACTGTGCTGTAATGCTGTAATTTCTATGAATCTAAATTGCTTTATTTCATGAGTGGTTCCATCAAGGGCCTGTACTGTGCTGTTATGTTCTATCTCGTATTGGTCTAATGTCCGGTATTTGTCAAGTGGTTCCATAAAGGGCATGTACTGTGCTGTAATGTTCTATTTTGAATGGGTCTAATGTCTTGTATTAGCCAAACGGTTCCTTTAGGCTCCTTTACTGTGCTGTAAGGCTGTATGTTCTATGACTCTAAATTCATTTACTTGGCGAGCAATTCCATAAAGGGCCTCTACTGTGCTGTAATGTTCTATGTTGTATTGGTCTTATTTCCGGAATGAGCCGAGTGGTTACATAAAGGACCTGTACTGAGTTATAATGCTGTATGTTCTATGACTCTAAATTGCTTTATTGCATGAGCGGTTCCATCAAGGGCCTGTACTGTCCTTTAATGTTCTAGCTCGTATTGGTCTAATGTCCAGTATTAGTCGAATGTTTCCATAAACCTCCTGTACTGCGCAGTAATTCTCTATGTTCTATGAATCTACATTCCTTCATTAGCCAAGTGGTTCTATAAAAGGCCTGTACTGCACTGTGATGTGCGAAGTTTTCTTAGTCTAACTTCCTTTATTAGCTGAGCAGTTCCATAAAGGGCCTGTACTGTGCTGTAACGCTCTATGTTGTATTGGTCCAATGTCCGGTATGAGCCGAGTGGTTCCATAAAGGGCCTGTACTGCGCTGTAATTCTGTATGTTCAATGAGTCTAACTTCCTTTAATAACCGAGCAGTTCCATAAAGGGCCTGTACTGTGCTGTAATGTTGTATGTTTTATTGGTCTAATGTCCAGTAAGAGCTGAGTGGTTCCATAAAGGGCCTGTACTGCGCTGTAATGCTCTATGCTCTATGAGTCTAACTTCCTTTATCAGCCGAGCGGTTCCATCAAGCGTCTGTACTGTGCAGTAATGTTCTATCTTGTGGTAGTCTCATGTCTAGTATTCGCCGAGCGGTTCCATCAAGGGCCTGTACTGTGCTGTAGTTTTGTATGTTGTATTGGTGTAATGTCCTGTTTTCACCGTGTGGTTCCATAAAGGGCCTGTGCTGTGCTGTAATGCTCTCTGTTCTATTAGTCGAACTTCCTGTTTTAGCCGAACGGTTCCATGAAGGACCTGTACTGCGTTGTAATGTTATATGTTGTATTGTTCTTGTGTCCGGTATTAGTCGAGCAGTTCCATTAAGGGCCTGTATTGTGTTGTATGTTCTATGTTGTATTGGTCTCATGTCCGGTATTAGCTGAGTGGTTCCCAAAATGACCTGTAATGCACTGTAATGTTCTATGTTATATTTTTCTAACGTCCGGAATTAGCCGAATGGTTCCATCAAGGGCCTGTACTGTGCTGTGATGCTGTATGTTCTTTGAGTCTAACTTCCTTTATTTGCCGAGCAGTTCCATTAAGGGCCTGTACTGTGCAGTAATGTTCTATCTTGTGGTAGTCTCATGTCTAGTATTCGCTGAGTGGTTCCATAAAGGGCCTGTACTGTGCTGTAAAGCTCTATGCTCTATGAGTCTAACTTCCTTTATTAGCCGAGCGGTTCCATCAAGCGTCTGTACTGTGCAGTAATGTTCTATCTTGTGGTAGTCTCATGTCTAGTATTCGCTGAGTGGTTCCATAAAGGGCCTGTACTGTGCTGCAGTGCTGTATGTTCTATGAGTCTAACTTCCTTTATTAGCCAAGCAGTTCCATCAGGCGTCTGTACTTTGCTGTAATGTTCTATGTTGTATTGATCTAATGTCCGGTATTAGTCGAACAGTTGCAAAAAGCTTCTGGACTGCGCTGTAATTCTCTACGTTCTATGAATCTACCTTCCTTTATTAGCCAGTGGTTCTATAAAGGGCCT
The DNA here is from genome assembly GCF_004010195.1 of Chiloscyllium plagiosum. Lineage (NCBI taxonomy): Eukaryota > Metazoa > Chordata > Chondrichthyes > Orectolobiformes > Hemiscylliidae > Chiloscyllium > Chiloscyllium plagiosum. The sequence continues at coordinate 72,887,499 of NC_057726.1, forward strand.
GTACTGCCCTGTGATGTTCTATGTTATATTTGTCTAATGTCCGGCATTAGCCGAGTGGTTCTATAAAGATCCTGGACTGTGCTGTAATGCTGTATTCTATGAATCTAACTTCCTTTATTAGCCGAGTAGTTTCATTAAGGGCCTGTACCGTGCAGTAATGTCCTATCTTGTGTTAGTTTAATGCCTAGTATTCGCCGACTGGTTCCATAAAGGGCCTGTACTGTGCTGTGATGCTGTATGTTCTATGAGTCTAACTTTGTTTTTTAGCCGAGCAGTTCCATAAAGGGCCTGTACTGTAATGTACTATCTTGTATTGTTCTTGTGTCCGGTATTAGCTGAGTCGTTCCATAAAGGGCCTGTACTCCGCTGCAATGCTGTATATTCGATGAGTCTAACTTCCTTTATTAGCCGAGCAGTTCCACCAAGGGCCTGTACTGTGTTGTAATGTTCTATGTTGTATTGATCTAATGTCTGGTATTAGTTGAACAGTTGCATAAAGCTCCTGTACTGCGGTGTAATTCTCTACGTTCTATGAATCTACATTCCTTTACTAGCCAGTGGTTCTGTAAAGGGCCAGTACTGAGCTCCAATGTTCTATGAGTCTAACTTCCTTTATTAGCCGAGCAGTTCCAAAAAGGGCCTGTACTGTGCTGTAATGTTCTATGTTGTATTGTTCTTGTGTCCGGTATTAACCGAGTGGTTCCATAAAGGGCCTGTACTGGGCAGTAATGTTCTATCTTGTGTTAGTCTCATGTCTAGTATTCGCTGAGTTCCATAAAGAGCCTGTACTGCGCTGCAGTGCTGTATGTTCTATGAGTCAAACTTTCTTTTTTAGCCGAGCAGTACCATAAAGGGCCTGTACTGTGTTGTAATGCTCTATGTTGTATTGGTCTAATGTCCGGTAAAAGCCAAGTGGTTCCATAGAGGGCCTGTACTGTGCTGTAATGTTGTATGTTTTATTGGTCTAATGTCCGGTCAGAGCCGAGTGGTACATCTGCTGTGATGCTGTATGTTCTATGAGTCTAACTTCCTTTATTAGCGGAACAGTTCCAAAAAGGGCCTGTAACTGTGCTGTAATGTTTTATGTTGTATTGATCAAATGTCCGGTATTAGTCGAACGGTTGCATAAAGCTCCTGTACTGTGCTGTAATTCTCTACATTCTATGAATCTACTTTCCCTTATTAGCCAGTGCTTTTATAAAGGGCCTGTACTGAGCTGCAATGCTGTAGGTTCTCTGAGTCTAACTTACTTTCTTAGCCGAGAAGCTCCATAAAGGGTCTGTACTGGACTGTAATGTTCTATGTTGTATTGTTGTTGTGTCCAGTATTAGCCGAGTGGTTTCATAAAGGGCCTGTACCTCCGCTGCAATGCTGTATATTCTATGAGTCTAACTTCCTTTATTAACCGAGCAATTCCATAAAGGGCCTGTACTGTGCTGTAATGTTCTATGTTATATTTGTCTAATGTCCGGTATGAGCCGAGTGGTTCCATAAAGGGTTGTATTGTGCTGTGATGTTGTATGTTTTATTGGTCTAATGTCTGGCAAGAGCCAAGTGGTTCCATAAAGGGCCTGTACTGTGCTGTGATGCAGTATGTTCTATGAGTCTAACTTCCTTTATTAGCCGAGCAGTTCCATTAAGGGCCTGTACTGTGCTGAAATGTTCTATGCTGTATTGATCTAATGTCCGGTATTAGTCAAACGGTTGTGTAAAGCTCCTGTACTGCGCTGTAATTCTCTACGTTCTATGAATCTACATTCCTTTATTAGCCAGTGATTCTATAAAAGGCCTGTACTGCCCTGTGATGTTCTATGTTATATTTGTCTAATGTCCGGCATTGGCTGAGTGGTTCCATAAAGGGCCTGTACTGTTGTGTTTGACTTTATTTTCTAATGGGAGAAAGTGAGGACTGCAGATGCTAGAGATCAGAGCTGAAAATGTGTTGCTGGAAAGGCGCAGCACGTCAGGCAGCATCCAAGGAACAGGAGAATCGACGTTTCGGACATAAGCCCTTCCTGAAGAAGGGCCTGTACTGTGCTGTAATGATGTATGTTCTCTGAGTCGAACTTCCTTTCAGAGCCGAGCAGTTCTATAAAGGGCCCGTACTGCCCTGTGATGTTCTGTGTTTAATTTGTCTAATGTCCGGCATTAGCCGAGTGGTTCCATAAAGAGCCTGTACTGTTCTGTTTGACTCTATTTTCTATTAGTCTAACTTCCTGTATTCGCCGAGCGGTTCCATCAAGGGCCTGTACTGTGCTGTAATGATGTATGTTCTCTGAGTCTAACTTCCTTTCAGAGCCGAGGTTCTGAACTGTACTGTAATGTTCTATCTTGTGTGAGACTAATGTCCGGTAAAAACCAAGTTGCTCCATAAAGGGCCTGTACTCCGCTGCAATGTTCGATATTCTATGAGTCTACCTTCCTTTATTAACCGAGCAGTTCCATCAAAGGCCTGCCCTGTGCTGAAATTTTGTATGTTTTATTGGTGTAATGTCCTGTTTTCACCGTGCGGTTCCATTAGTCGAATTTCCTGTTTTAGCCGAGCGGTTTCATAAAGGAACTGTACTGTGTTGTAATGTTCGATGTTGTATTGGTGTAATGTCCGGTATTAGCCGAGAGGTTCCATAAAGGGCCTCTTCTGTGCTGTAATGTTATATGTTGTATTGTTCTTGTGTCCGGTATTAGCCGAGCAGTTCCATTAAGGGCCTGTATTGTGCTGTATGTTCCATGTTGTATTGGTCTAATGTCCTGTTTTCGCCGAGTGATTCCATAATGGGTCGGTTCTGTGCAGTAATGTTCTATCTTGTGTTTGACTAATGTCTAGTATTAGCCGAGTGGTTCCATCAAGGGCCTGTACTCCGCTGCAATACTGTATATTCGATGAGTCTAACTTCCTTTATTAACCGAGCAGTTCCATCAAGGACCTGTACTGTGCTGTAATGTTCTATGTTGTATTGATCTAATGTCCGGTATTAGTCGAACGGTTGCGTAAAGCTCCTGTACTGCGCTGTAATTCTCTACGTTCAATGAATCTACATTCCTTTTTTTTGCCAGTTCTGTAAAGGGCCTGTACTGAGCTTCAATGCTGTATGTTCGATGATCTAACTTACTTTATTAACCGAGCAGTTCCATCAAGGACCTGTACTGAGCTGCAATGCTGTATGTTCTATGAATCTAACTTCCTTTATTAGCCGAGCAGTTCCATAAAGGGCCTGTACTGTGCTGTAATGTTCTATGTTATATTTGTCTAATGTCCGGTAAGAGCCGCGTGGTTCCATCAAGGGCCTGTACTGTGCTGTAATGTTGTATGTTCTATGAGTGTAGCTTCCTTTATTAGCGGAGCAGTTCCATAAAGCCCCTGTACTGCGCTGTAATTCTCTATGTTCTACGAATCTACATTCGTGTATTAGCCAGTGGTTCTATGAAGGGCCTGTACTGCCCTGTGATGTTCTGTGTTTAATTTGTCTAATGTCCGGCATTAGCCGAGCGGTTCCATCAAGGGCCTGTACTGTGCTGTAATGATGTATGTTCTCTGAGTCTAACTTCCTTTCAGAGCCGAGCAGTTCCATAAAGATCCTGAAATGTACTGTAATGTTCTATCTTGTGTGAGACTAATGTCCGGTAAAAACCAAGTTGCTCCATAATGGGCCTGTACTCCGCTGCAATGCTCGATATTCTATGAGTCTACCTTCCTTTATTAACCGAGCAGTTCCATCAAGGGCCTGCCCTGTGCTGTAATTTTGTATGTTGTTTTGGTGTAATGTCCTGTTTTCGCCGAGTGGTCCCATAAAGGGCCTGTACTGTGCTGTAATGCTCTCTGTTCTATTAGTCGAACTTCCTGTTTTTAGCCAAGCGGTTCCATAAAGGACCTGTACTGTGTTGTAATGTTCTATCTTGTATTGGTGTAATGTCTGGTAATACCCGAGCGGTTCCCAAAAGGGCCTGTAATGTGCAGTAATGTGCTGTAATGTTCTATGTTATATTTGTCTAATGTCCGGTAAGAGCCGAGTGGTCCCATAAAGGGTCTGTACTGTGCTGTAATGTTATATGTTGTATTGTTCTTGTGTCCGGTATTAGCCGTGCAGATCCATTAAGGACCTGTAATGCGCAGTAATGTTCTATGTTATATTTGTCTAATAGAACATAGAACATAGAAGAATACAGCGCAGTACAGGCCCTGCGGCCCTCGACGTTACGCCGATCCAAGCCCACCTAACCTACACTAGCCCACTATCCTCCATATGCCTATCCAATCCCGCTTAAATGCCCATAATGAGGGAGGGTCCACCACTGCTACTGGCAGGGCATTCCATGAACTCACGACTCGCTGAGTAAAGAACCTACCCCTAACATCTGTCCTAAACCTACCCCCCCTTAATTTAAAGCTATGCCCCCTTGTAATACTTGAAGCCTACTTTTCCAAGCCACGCATCCTAATTTCCCTGCCCCCAGCTATAACTCTTGCCCTGTAGTGCACTCTTATCCCTCTCCATCACTAGAGTAAAAGTCACCGAATTGTGGTCACTGTCCCCAAAGTGCTCACCTACCTCTAATTCTAACACCTGGCTAATGTCCGGCATTAGCCGAGTGGTTCCATAAAGAGCCTGTACTGTTCTGTTTGACTCTATTTTCTATTCGTCTAACTTCCTGTATTCGCCGAGCGGTTCCATCAAGGGCCTGTACTGTGCTGTAATGATGTATGTTCTCTGAGTCTAACTTCCTTTCAGAGCCGAGCAGTTCCATAAAGATCCTGAAGTGTACTGTAATGTTCTATCTTGTGTGAGACTAACGTCCGGTAAAAACCAAGTTGCTCCATAAAGGGCCTGTACTCCACTGCAATGCTCGATATTCTATGAGTCTACCTTCCTTTATTAACCGAGCAGTTCCATCAAGGGCCTGTACTGTGCTGTAATTTTGTATGTTGTATTGGTGTAATGTCCTGTCTTCGCCGAGTGGTCCCATAAAGGGCCTGTGCTGTGCTGTAATGCTCTCTGTTTCTATTAGTCGAACTTCCTGTTTTAGCCGAGCGGTTCCATGAAGGACCTGTACTGTGTTGTAATGTTATATGTTGTATTGTTCTTGTGTCCGGTATTGGCCGAGCAGTTCCATTAAGGGCCTGTATTGTGCTGTATGTTCTATGTTGTATTGGTCTCATGGCCTGTATTAGCCGAGCGGTTCCCAAAAGGACCTGTAATGTTCTATGTTATATTTGTCTAATTTCCATCATTAGCTGAGTGGTTCCATAAAGGACATTTACTGTGCTGTAATGTTGCATGTATTATTAGTCTAATGTCCGGTAAGAGCCGAGTGGTTCCATTAAGGGCCTGTACTGTGCTGTGATGCTGTACGTTCTATGAGTCGAACTTCCTTTATTAGCCGAGCAGTTCCATAAAGGGCCTGTACTTTGCTGTAAGGTTCTATGTTGTATTGATCTAATTCACTACGTTCTCTGAATCTACATTCCTTTATTAGCCAGTGGTTGTACAAAGGGCCTGTACTGTGCTGTGATGCTGTATGTTCTATGAGTCTAACTTCCTTTATTAGCCGAGCAATTCCATCAAGGGCCTGTATTGTGCTGTGTGTTCTATGCTGTATTGGTCTCATGTCCGGTATTTGCCGAGCGGTTCCAAAAAGGACCTGTAATGCGCTTTAATGTTCTATGTTGTATTGGTCTAATGTCGGGTGAAAGCCGGGTGGTTCCATAAAGTGCCTGTACTCCGCTGCAATGCTGTATATTCGATGAGTCCAACTTCTGTTATTCACCGAGCAGTTCCATCAAGGGCCTGTACTGTGCTGTCATGTTCTCTGTTGTATTGATCTAATGTCCGGTTAGTCGAACGTTTGCATAAAACGTTAGCTGAGTGGTTCCATAAACACCAGCTGAGTGATGTTCTATGTTATATTTGTCTAATGTGACAAATATATTGTCTCTACATTGGGGAGACAGGCCGCCTACTTGCGGAACGTTTCAGAGAACACCTCTGGGACACCCGGACCAACCAACCCAACCATCCCGTGGCTCAACACTTCAACTCCCCCTCCCACTTCACCAAGGACTTGCAGGTCCTTGGTCTCCTGCATCGCCAGACCATAGCAACACGACGGCTGGAGGAAGAGCGCCTCATCTTACGCCTCGGAACCCTCCAACCACAAGGGAAGAACTCAGATTTCTCCAGTTTCCTCATTTCCCCTCCCCCGGCCTTGTCTCAGTCCCAACCCTCAAATTCAGCACCACCTTCCTAACCTGCAATCTTCTTCCTGACCTCTCCGCCCCCACCCCGGCCTATCACCCTCACCTTATCACCCTCAACTTAACCTCCTTCCACCTATCACATTTCCAACGCCCCTTCCCCAAGTCCCTCCTCTCTACCTTTTATCTTAGCCTGCTTGGCACACTTTCCTCATTCCTGAAGAAGGGCTTATGCCCAAAGCGTCAATTCTCTTGCTCCTTTGATGCTGCCTGACCTGCTGCGCTTTTCCAGCAACACATTTTCAGCTCTATATTTGTCTAATGTCCAGCATTGGCCGAGTGGTTCCATAAAGAGCCTGTACTGTTTTGTTTGACTCTATTTTCTATTTGTCTAACTTCCTGTATTCGCCGAGCGGTTCCATCAAGGGCCTGTATTGTGCTGTAATGATGTATGTTCTCTGAGTCTAACTTCCTTTCAAAGCCGAGCAACTCCATAAAGGGCCTGTACTGCACTGTATGTTCTATGTTGTATTGGTCTCATGTCCGGGATTAGCCAAGTGGTTTCGTAAAGGGCCTGTGCTGTGCTGTAATGCACTCTGTTCTATTATTCTAACTTCCTATTTTAGCCAAGCGGTTCCCTAAAGGACCTGTACTCCGCTGCAATGCTGTATATTCGATGAGTCTAAGTTCCTGTTTTAGACAAGCGGTACCGTAAAGGGTCGGTCCTGTGCTGTAATGTTCTATATTGTGTTAAACTAATGTCTAGTATTAGCCGATTGGTTCCATAAAGGGCCTGTACTCCGCTGCAATGCTGTATATTCGATGAGTCTAACTTCCTATACTAACCGAGCAGTTCCATCAAGGGCCTGTACTGTGCTGTGATGTTCTATGTTGTATTGACCTAATGTCCGGTAATAGTCAAACAGTTGCGTAAAGCTCTTGTACTGCGCTGTACTACTGTATAGTAATGTTCTATCTTTGTTAGACTAACGTCTAGTATTAGCCGAGTGGTTCCATAAAGGGCCTGTACTGTGCTGTGATGCACAGTGAAGCGCTGTGAAGTTAGAGTTCTATGACTCTAACTTCATTTTTTAACCGAGCAGTTCCATAAAGCGCTTCTACTGTAATATACTATTTTGTATTGGTCTAATGTCCGGTAAAAGTCGAGTGGTTCCATAAAGGGCCTGTATCCGTTGCAATGCTGTATATTCGATGAGTCTAACTTCCTTTATTAACCGAGCAGTTCCATCAAGGGCCTGTACTGTGTTGCAATGTTTGTATGCTTTATTTGTCTAATGTTCAGTAAGAGCCGTGTGGTTCCATAAAGGGCCTGTACTGTCCTGTAATGCTCTATGTTCTATTCGTCTAACTTACTGTTTTAGCCGAGCAGTTCCATAAAGGGCCTGTACAGTACTGTAATGTTCGGTGTTGTATTGGTCTCGTGTCCGGTAAGAGCTGAAGGCTTCCTAAATGGGCTGTACTGAGCTCCAATGCTATTTGTCCTATGAGTCTAACTTCCTTTATTAGCTGAACAGTTCCATAAAGGGCCTGTACTGCACTGCAATGTTGTTTGTTTTATGACTCTAACAACCTGTTTTTGCCGAGCGGTTCCATCAAGGGCCTGTACTGTGCTGTAATGATGTATGTTCTTTGGTTTAACTTCCTTTATTTGTCGAATGTTTCCATAAAGGGCCTGTACGGTGCTGTAATGTTTTATCTTGTGTTGGTCTAATGTCCGGTATTAGCCGAGTGGTTCCATAAAGGGCCTGTACTGTGCTGTAAAGATGTATGTTCTCTGAGTCTAACTTCCTTTCAGAGCCGAGCAGTTCCATAAAGGGCCTGTACTGTACTGTCATGTCATGTTCTATCTTGTGTGAGACTAATGTCCGGTAATAACCAAGTTGCTCCATAAAGGGCCTGTACTCCGCTGCAATGCTCGGTATTCTATGTGTCTACCTTCCTTTATTAACCGAGCAGTTCCATCAAGGGCCTTTACTGTGCTGTAATTTTGTATGTTTTATTGATCTAATGTCCAGTATTAGTCGAGCGGTTACATAAAGCTCCTGTACTACGCAGTAATTCTCTACATTCTATGAATCTACATTCCTTTATTAGCCATTGGTTCTATAAAGGGCTTGTACTGTGCTGTAATGCTGTATTCCATGAGTCTAACTTCCTTTATTAGACAAGCGATTTCATTAAGGGCCTGTGTTGTGCTGTGTGTTCTATGTTGTATTGGTCTCATGTCCGGTATTAGCCGAGCAGTTCCAAAAAGGACCTGTAATGCGCTGTAATGTTCTGTGTTGTATTGGTCTAATGTTCGGTAAAAGCTGAGTGGTTCCATAAAGAGCCTGTACTGTACTGTGATGCTGTATGTTCTATGAGTCTAACTTCATTTTTTAGCCAAGCAGTTCCGTAAAGGGCCTGTATTGCCCTGCAATGTTGTTTGTTCTATGACTCTAACAACCTGTATTTGCCGAGCAGTTCCATAAAGGGCCTGTACTGTGCTGTAATATTCTATGTTGTATTGATCTAATGTCCGGTATTAGTCGAACGGATGCATAAAGCTCCTGTACTGTGCTGTAATTCTCTACGTTCTATGAATCTACATTCCTTTATTAGCCAGTGGTTCTATAAAGGCATGTGATGTTCTATGTTATATTTGTACAGTCCTTTTATGGAACCACTCAGCTCTTACAGGACATTAGATCAATACAACATAGAAAATTACATCACAGTGCAGGCCCTTAATGGAACCGCTCGGCTAATGACGGAAGTTAAACTCATAGAACATACAGCATTACAGCACAGTACAGGCCCTTTATGGAAC
>NC_057726.1:72896642-72899733 GCF_004010195.1 Chiloscyllium plagiosum
CAATACAACATAGAACATTACAGCGCAGTACAGGTCCTTCATGGAACCGCTCAGCTAATAAAGGACGTTAGACTAATAGAACTTAAAGCATTACAGCACAGTACAGGCCTTTTATGGAACCGCTCTGCTAATACCGGACAAATACAACATAAAACATTACAGCACAGCACAAGTCCTTTATTTAACCGCTCGGCTAATACAGGAGGTTAGACTAACAAAACATAAGAGAATTACAGCACAGTATAGGCCCTTGATGGAACTATACGGCCAGTAAAGGAATTTAGACTAATAGGCCATAGCAAATCACAGTGGAGTACAGGCCCTTTATAGAACCACTTTGCTAATAAAGAAATGTAGATTCATATAATGTAGAGAATTACAGCACAGTACGTGAACTTTATGGAACCGTTCGACTAATACCGGACATTAGATCAATACTTTGTATCTGAGAGAGCACAACAAGCAGAACAACATAGAACATACAGCACACTACAGGCCCTTTATGGAACTGCTCTGCTAAGAAAGGAAGTTAGACTCAGAGAACATACAGCATTGCAGCTCAATACAGGCCCTTTACAGAATCACTGGCTAATAAAGGAATGCAGATTCATAGAACGTAGAGAATTACAGCACAGTACAGGAGCTTTATGCAACTGTTCGACTAATACCGGACATTAGATCAATACAACATAGCACTGTACAGGCTCTTTATGGAACTGCTCGGCTAATAAAGGAAGTTAGACTCATAGAACATACAGCATTACAGCGCCGTACTGGCCCTTTATGGAAGCACAGACCAATACAAGGTAGAACATTACAGCACAGTACAGGCGCGCAGCGAATAAAGGAAGTTAGACTAATAGACATTAGCAAATCACAGTGCAGTAGATGCCCTTTACAGAACCACTTGGCTAATAAAGGAATGTACATTCATATAACGTAGAGAATTACAGCGCAGTATGTGAGCTTTAATGAATACCGGACATTAGATTAGATTAGATTACTTACAGTGTGGAAACAGGCCTTTCAGCCCAACAAGTCCACACCGACCCGCCAAAGCGCAACCCACCCAGACCCATTCTCCTACATTTACCCCTTCACCTAACATTACAGGCAATTTAGCATGGCCAATTCACCTAACCTGCACATTTTTGGATTGTGGGAGGAAACCGGAGCACCCGGAGGAAACCCACGCAGACACAGGGAGAATGTGCAAACTCCACACAGAGAGTCGCTTGAGGCGGGAAATGAACCCGGGTCTCTGGCGCTGTGAGGCAGCAGTGCTATCCACTGTGCCACCGTGCCGTCCACGATGAGATCAATACTCTATCTGAGAGAGCACAGCAGGGCCTGTGTGTCTGAGGGAGAACAGCAGGACCTGTGTATCTGAGCAAATATAGCTGATACTGAGTAGCTGAGGGAGAGCAGCAGTGCCTGAATAGCTGACGGAGAACAGCAGTGCCTGTGTGTCTGAGAGAGAACAGCAGTGCCTGAGTAGCTGAGATAGAACAGCAGTGCCTGAGTAGCTGAGGTAGAACAGCAGGGCCTGAGTAGCTGAGGGAGAACAGCAGGGCCTGCGTGTCTGAGAGAGAACAGCAATGGCTGTGTATCAGAAAGAGAATAGAAGGGCAGTGTATCTGAGAGAGAACAGCTGGGACAGTGTGTCTGATAGAGGTCCTGAGTAGCTGAGGGAAAACAGCAGTGCCAGTGTATCTGAGAGAGAAAAGCAGGGCCTGTGTATGTGACAGAGAACAGCAGGGCTGTGTATCTGAGAGAGAACAGCATGGCCAGAGTGTCTGATAGAGAACAGCAGTGCCTGTGTATCTGAGATAGAACAGCAGTTCCTGAGTAGCTGAGGGAGCATAGCACTGTTTTTGTAGCAGAAAGAGGATAGCCGGTCCTGTGTGTCTGAGAGAGAACAGCAGTGACTGTGTATCTGAGAGAGAACAGCAATGGCTGTGTATCTGAAAGAGAACAGCAGGGGTTGTGTATCTGAGAGAGAAAAGCAGGGCCTGAGTAGCTGAGGGAGAACAGCAGGGCCTGCGTGTCTGAGAGAGAGCAGCAGGACCTGCGTGTCTGAGAGAGAAGAGCATTGCCTGTGTATCTGAGAGAGTGCAGCAATGCCTCTGTATCTGAGAGAGAACAGCATTGCCTCAGTAGCAGTAAGAGAACAGCAGTGCCTGTGTATCTGAGAGAGAACAGCAGTTCCTGAGTAGCTGAGGGAGCATAGCACTGTTTTTGTAGCAGAAAGAGGACAGCCGGTCCTGTGTGCCTGAGAGAGAACAGCAGTGACTGTGTATCTGAGAGAGAACAGCAATGGCTGTGTATCTGAAAGAGAACAGCAGGGGTTGTGTATCTGAGAGAGAAAAGCAGGGCCTCAGAAGCTGAGGGAGAACAGCAACGCCTGTGTATCTGAGAGAGAACATCAGTGCCTGTGTATCTGAGAGAGAACAACAGGGCCTATGTATCTGAAGGAGAACAGTAGGGCCTGAGTAGCTGAGGGAGAACAGCAGTGCATTATATCTGAGAGAGAACAGCACAGTCTGTGTGTCTGAAAGAGAACAGCGGGGTCTCTATTGCAGGCAGAGTACAGCAGTGCCTGATTAACTGAGTGGAACAGCAGTGCCTGACTGGCGGAGGGAGAACAGCAATGTCTTTGTGTCTGAGAGAGAACAACAGAGCCTGTGTATCTGAGAGAGAACAGCAGGACCTGTGTATCTGAGAGAGGAGAGCAGTGCCTGTGTATCTGAGCGAGAAGAGCAGGGCCTGTATCTGAGAGAGACGAGCAGGGCCTGTGTATCTGAGAGAGAACAACAGAGCCTGTGTATCTGAGAGAGAACAGCAGGACCTGTGTATCTGAGAGAGGAGAGCAGTGCCTGTGTATCTGAGCGAGAAGAGCAGGACCTGTGTATCTGAGAGTGAACAGCAGGACCTGTGTATCTGAGAGAGGAGAGCAGGGCCTGTGTATCTGAGAGAGAACAGCAGGACCTGTGTATCTGAGAGAGGAGAGCAGTGCCTGTGTATCTGAGCGAGAAGAGCAGGACCTGTGTATCTGAGAGTCGAGCAGGGCCTGTGTATCTGAGAGAGAACA
>NC_057726.1:72900402-72910469 GCF_004010195.1 Chiloscyllium plagiosum
TTAAAAATACGGGGTAGATCATTTAGGACAGAGCTCAGGAGAAATTTCTTCACCCAGAGAGTGGTGGCTGTGTGGAATGCTCTGCTCCAGAGGGCAGTGGAGGCCACTCTCTGGATTCGTTTAAGAAAGAGTTGGATAGAGCTCTCAAAAATAGTGGAATCAAGGGTTATGGAGATAAGGCAGGAACAGGATACTGATTAGGAATGATCAGCCATGATTATATTGAATGGCGGTGCAGGCTCGAAGGGCTGAATGGCCTACTCCTGCACCTATTGTCTATTGTCTATTGTATCGAGAGAGAACAGCAGGGCCTGTGTTTCTGAAAGAGAATAAAAGTGCCTGTGTATCTGAGAGAGAATAACAGTACATGAGTAGCTGAGGGAGAACAGCAGTGCCTGTGTGTCTGAGGGAGAACAGCAGAACCTGTGTATCTGAGCAAAAATAACTGAGACTGAGTAGCTGAGGGAAAGCAGCAGTGCCTGTGTGTCTGAGAGAGAACAGCAGTGCCTGAGTAGCTGAGGTAGAACAGCAGTGCCTGTGTATCTGAGAGAGAACAGCATGGGCGGTGTGTGTGACAGAGAATAGTAGGTCCTGACTAGCTGAGGGAAAACAGCAGTGCCAATGTATCTGAGAAAGAAAAGCAGGCCTGTGTATGTGACAGAGAACAGCAGTGCCTGTGTGTCTGAGAGAGAATAGCAGGGCCTGAGTGTCTGATGGAGATCAGCAGTGCCTGTGTATCTGAGATAGAACAGCAGTTCCTGAGTGGCTGAGGGAGCACAGCACTGTCTTTGTATCTGAAAGAGAACAGCCGGTCCTGTGTGTCTGAGAGAGAACAGCAGAGCCTGAATAGTGGAGGAAGAACAGCAGAGTTTGTTTATGTCAGAGAGAATAGCAGTGCATTATATCTGAGAGAGAACAGCACAGTCTGTGAGTCTGAAAGAGAACAGCGGGGTCTCTATTGCAGGCAGAGTACAGCAGTGCCTGATTAACTGAGGGGAACAGCAGTGCCTGACTGGCTGAGGGAGAACAGCAGTGTCTTTGTATCTGAGAGAGGACAGCAGAGCCTGTGTATCTGAGAGAGAAGAGCAGGGCCTGTGTGTCTGAGAGGGAACAGCAGAGCCTATGTATCTGAGAGAGAACTGCAGGGCATGTGTATCTGAGAGAGAACAAAAGTGCCTCTGTATCTGAAAGAGAACAGCAGTGCCTGAGTATCTGAGAGAGAACAGCAATGGCTGTATATCTGAAAGAGAACAGCAGAGCCTGAGTAGCTAAGGGAGAACAGCAATGGCTGTGTATCTAAGAGAGCACAGCAGGGCCTATGTGTCTTGGAAGAACAGCAGGACCTGATTAGCTGAGGGAGAACACCACTGCTAGAGTATCTGAGAGGGAACAGCAGAGCCTGTGTATCTGAGAGAAGAGCAGTGCCTCTGTCGCAGGAAGAGAACAGCAGTGTCTTTGTATCTGAGAGAGAACTGCAGGGCCTGTGTGTCTGAGAGAGAACAGCAGGGCCTTTGTACCTGAGAGAGAACAAAAGTGTCTGTGTATCTGAAAGAGAATAGCAGTGCATGAATAGCTGATGGAGAACAGCAGTGCCTGTGTGTCTGAGAGAGAACAGTAGGGCCTGTGTATTTAAGAGAGAATAGCAGTTCCTGAGAAGCTGAGGGAGTACACCACTGCCAGAGTATCTGAGAGAGAACAGCAATGGCTGTGTATCTGAAAGAGAACAGCAGGGGCTGTGTATCTGAGAGAGACCAGCAGTGCCTGAGTATTTGAGGGAGAACAGAAGTGTCTCGGTAGCAGTAAGGGAACAGCAGTGACTGAGTAGTTGAGTGAGAACAGCAGGACCAGTGTATCTGATAGAGAACAGCAGAGCCTGTGTATCTGAGGGAGAGCAGCAGGGCCTGTATGTCTGAGAGAAGACAGCACAGCCTGTGTATCTAAGAGAGCACAGCAGGGCCTGTGTGTCTGAGGGAGAACAGCAGGACCTGATTAGCTGAGGGAGAACAGCCGTGCCTGAGTATCTGAAAGAGAACAGCAGGGCCTGTGTATCTTTGCTGTTCTCTCTGAGCGTGTGTATCTGAGAGAACAGCAGTGTCTTTGTATCTGAGAGAGAACTGCAGGGCATGTGTATCTGAGAGAGAACAAAAGTGCCTGTGTATCTGAAAGAGAATAGCAGTGCCTGAGTAGCTGAGGGAGAACGGCAGTGTCTTTGTATCTGAGAGAGAACAGCAAGGCCTGTGTATCTGAGAGAGAACAGCAGGTCCTGAGTAGCTGAGAGAGAACAGCAATGCCTGTGTGTCTGAGAGAAAACAGCAGGGGTTGTGTGTCTGAAAGAGAACAGCGGGGTCTCTATTGCAGACAGAGTACTTCAATGCCTGATTAACTGAGGGGAACAGAAGTGCCTGACTGGCTGAGGGAAAACAGTAGTGTCTTTGTATCTGAGAGAGAACAGCAGTGACTGTGTATCTGAGAGAAGAGCAGGGCCTGTGTATCTGAGAGAGAACAGCAGTGACTGTGTATCTTAGAGAGAACAGTAAGGCCTGTGCATCTGAGAGAGAACAGCAGTGTGTGAGTAGCTGAGAGAGAACAGCAGTGACTGTGTATCTGAGAGAGAACAGCAGAGTCTGTGTATCTGAGAGGGAACAGCAGAGCCTATGTATCTGAGAGAAGAGCAGTGCCTCTGTCGCAGGAAGAGAACAGCAGTGTCTTTGTATCTGAGAGAGAACTGCAGGGCCTGTGTATCTGAGAGAGAACAAGAGTGCCTGTGTATCTGAAAGAGAATAGCAGTGCCTGAGTAGCTAAGGGAGAAGAGCAGGGCCTTTGTATCTAAGAGAGCACAGCAGGGCCTATATGTCTGAAGGAGAACAGCAGGACCTGATTAGCTGAGGGAGAACAGCAGTGCCTGAGCATCTGAGAAGGACTGCAAGGCCTGCGTATCTGAGAGAGAACAGCAGGGTCTGTGTATCTGAGAGAGAACAGCAGGGCCTGTGTATCTGAGAGAGAACACCAGGTCCTGAGTAGCTGAGAGAGAACACCAGGTCCTAAGTAGCTGAGAGAGAACAGCAGGGCCTGTGTATCTGAGAACAGCAGTGCCTGTGTATCGGAAAGATAACAGCTGAGGGAGAACAGCAGTGTCGTTGTATCTGCTGGAGAACAACAGAACCTGTGTATCTGAGAGGGAACAGCAGAGCCTGTGTATCTGAGAGAAGAGCAGTGCCTCTGTCGCATGAAGAGAACAGCAGTGTCTTTGTATCGAGAGAGAACAGCAGGGCCTGTGTATATGAGAGAGAACTGCAGGGCATGTGTATATGAGAGAGAACTGCAGGGCATGTGTATATGAGAGAGAACAAAAGTGCCTGTGTATCTGAAAGAGAATAGCAGTGTATGAGTGGCTGAGGGAGAGCGGCAGTGTCTTTGTATCTGAGAGAGAACAGCAGAGCCTGAGTAGCTAAGGGAGAACAGCAGTGCCTTTGTATCTAAGAGACCACAGCAGGGCCTGTGTGTCTGAGGGAGAACAGCAGGATCTGATTAGCTGAGGGAGAACAGCGGAGCCTGAGTATCTGAGAGAGAACAGCAGGGCCTGTGTATCTGAGAGAGAACAGCAGGGCCTGTGTATCTGAGAAGGACTGCAAGTCCTGTGTATCTGAGAGAGAACAGCAGAGTGTGTGTATCTGAGAGAAGAGCAGTGCCTCTGTCGCAGGAAGAGAACAGCAGGGTCTTTGTATCTGAGAGAGAACAGCAGGGCCTGTGTATCTGAGAGAGAACAAAAGAGCGTGTGTATCTGAAAGAGAATAGCAGTGCCTGAGTAGCTAAGGGAGAATAGCAGTGCCTTTGTATCTAAGAGAGAACAGCAGGGCCTGTATGTCTGAGGGAGAACAGCAGGACCTGATTAGCTGAGGGAGAACAGCAGTGCCTGAGCATCTGAGAGAGAACAGCAGGGACTGTGTATCTGAGAGAGAACAACCGTGCCTGAGTATCAGAGAGAGAACAGCAGGGTCTGTGTGTCTGAGCTAATCAGGTCCTGCTGTTCTCCCTCAGACACACAGACCCTGCTGTGCTCTCTTAGATACAAAGGCCATGCTGTTCTCCCTTAGCTACTCAGGCACGGCTGTTCTCTCTCAGCTAATCAGGTCCTGCTGTTCTCACTGAGAGAGAACAGCCGTGCCTGAGTATCAGAGAGAGAACAGCAGTGCATAAGTAGCTGAGGGAGAACAACAGTGTCTTTGTATCTGAGGGAGAACAGCCGGGCCTGTGTATCTGAGAGAGAAGAGCAGTGCATGAGTAGCTGAGGGAGAACAGCAGTGTCTCAGTAGCATTAAGGGAACAGCAGTGCCTGAGTAGCTGAGTGAGAACAGCATGGCCTATGTTTCCGAGAGAGAACAGCAGGACCTGTGTATCTGAAGGAGAACAGCAGTGCCTGAAAAGCTGAGGGAAAACAGCAGTGTCTATGTATCTGAGAGAGAACAGCAGTGCCTGAATAGCTTTTGGAGATAAGCAGCGTCTTTGTATCTGAGAGAGAACAGCAATGGCTGTGTATCTGAAAGAGAACCGCAGGGTCTGCATATCTGAGAGAAAAGAGCAGGGCCAGTGTATCTGAGAGAGAACAGCAATGGATGTGGATCTGTAAGAGAACAGCAGGGCCTGCGAATCTGAGAGAGAACAGCAGTTCCGGAGTAGCTGAGGGAGCACAGCACTGTCTTTGTCCTCTTTCAGATACAGCCGGTCGTTATGCGTCTGAGAGGTCCTGAGTAGCTGAGGTAGAACAGCAGTGACTGTGTATCTGAAAGAGAACAGCAGAGCCTGAGTAGCTGAAAGAGAACAGCAGTGTCTGAGTAGCTGAGGGAGAACAGCAGGGCCTGAGTAGCTGAGGGAGAACCGCAGGGCCTGTGTATCTGAGAGAGAACAGCAATGGCTGTGTATCTGAAAGAGAACAGCAGTGCCTGTGTATCTGAGAGGACAGCAGGGCCTGTGTATCTGAGAGGACAGCAGGGCCTGTGTATTTCAGAGAGAAAAGCAGTAGTTGAGTCTCTGAGAGAACAGCCAGGCCTGTGTTTCTGAGAGAGAACAGCGGGCCTGTGTTTCTGAGAGGACAGCAGGGCCTGTGTATTTCAGAGAGAAAAGCAGTAGTTGAGTCTCTGAGAGAGAACAGCCAGGCCTGTGTTTCTGAGAGAGAACAGCGGGCCTGTGTTTCTGAGAGAGAACAGTGGGCCTGTGTTTCTAAGAGAGAACAGCGGGCCTGTGTTTCTGAGAGAGAACAGCGGGCCTGTGTTTCTGAGAGAGAACAGCGGGCTTGTGTTTCTGAGAGAGAACAGCGGGCCTGTGTTTCTGAGAGAGAACAGCGGGCCTGTGTTTCTGAGAGAGAACAGCATGCCTGTGTATTTGAGAAAGAACAGCAGTGGCTGAGTAGCTGAGGGAGAACAGCAGTGCCTGTGTATCTGAGAGGACAGCAGGGCCTGTGTATCTGAGAGAAAACTGCAGGGCTGGAGTAGCTGAGGGAAAACAGCAGTGTCTGTTTATCTGAGAGATAACAGCAGTGCCTCTGTAACAGTGGAAAACAGCAGTAGATCCTGTGTATATTGTAGAGAACAGCAGATCTGTGTCTCGTGTAGAGAACAGCAGTTCCAGTGTATAATATAGAGAACCTATGTCCCTGTGTGCAATAGAGAGAACATGCATCCTGTGCATAATATAGAGAACAACAGTCCTTGTGTATATTATGGAGGACAACTATGCCCATGTATAAGAGAGAACAGCAGTCCCTGTGTACAGAAAGAGAGCAGCAGCCCTGTGCATAATATAGAGAGCAGCAGTCCTTGTATCTAATATAGAGAACAGCAGTTTCTGTGATTACTACCGAGAACGGCACTGTCTGTGTGTAATGGAGAGAACGGCAGTCTCTGTGTCTCATATAGGGACAGCAGTCTCTGTGTCTCATATAGGGGACAGCAGTCCCTGTGTCTAATATAGGGGACAGCAGTCCATATGTATAATCTAGAGAAATCTAGATCTAAATCTAAATCTAGAGAAAAGCACTCTCTGTGTACAATGCCGAGAACAGCAGTCCCCTTGCATTATATAAAGAACTGCAGTCCCTGTGTGCAATATAGACAACAGCAGTTCAGACGTATAATGTAGAGAACAGCAGTCACTGTGTCCAATAAAAAGAACATGACTCCCTGTGTTTAATGAAGAGAACAGCCATCCCTGTGCGTAATATAGAGAGCAGCAGTCACTGTGTATATTTTAGAGAACAGCAGTTCCTGTGCACAATATAAAGAGCAGCAGTCCCTGTGTATAATACAGAGATCAGAAGATGCTGTGTCTAAAATAAAGAACATAAATCCCTGTATTTAAGAAAGAGAACAGCCGTCCCTGTGATTAATATAGAGAAAACCAGTGGCTGTGTATAATATAGAAAACAGCAGTCCCTGTGTATAATATAGTGAACTGCAGATGCTGTGTCTAATATCAAGAATATGACTCTTTGTGTTTAATGAAGAGCACAGCCGTCCCTGTGTATGATATAGAGAACACCAGTGTCTGTATATGACATAGAGAATATGAGTCACTGTGTATAATATAGAGTACAGCTATCTCAGTGTGCAATATAGAGAGCCACAGTCCTGTGTACAGTATAGAGAACAGCAGTGCCTGTGGACAATATAAAGAACATGACTTTATGTGTTAAATGAAGAGAACAGCCGTCCCTTTGTATAATATAGAGACCACAAGAGTCTGTGTATAATATAGAGAATAGAGTACAATATAGAGTATGATTCGCTGTGTATACTATAGAGAGCAGCAGTCCCTGTATATAATATAGAGGACAGCAGTCCCTGTATCTATATTACAGAACAGCAGTGCCTGTGCACAATATAAAAAAACAGCAGTCCCTGTAGAACAGCAATGGCTGTATACAGTAAAAGAACGGCAGTCCCTGTGTTAAATATAGTGAACTGCAGTGCCTGCGCACAGTATAAAGAATAGCAGTCCCTGTGTAAAATGTAGAGAACAGCAGTTCATGTGTATAATATAGAGAAGAGTATTCCCAGTGTCTTTCTAGAGAACAGCAGTCCATATGCATAAACTAGAGAACAGCAGTCAAAGTGAACAATATAGAGAACAGCAGTCCCCGTGTCTACATCAGAAAACATCACTGCCTCTGCACAATATAAAGAACAGCAATCCCTGTGTACAATATGGAGAACAGCAGTCGCTGTGTATAATAAAGAGAATAGAAGATGCTGTATCTAATAATAAAGAACATTAATCCCTTTGTTTAATAAAGAGAACAGCCATCCCTGTGCACAATATAGAGAACATGAGCCACTGTGTATAATATAGAAAACAGCGATCTCTGTGTGTATTATAGAGAGCAGCAGTCTATGTGTATAAAATAGAGAACAACAGTCCATGTGTCTACTTTAGAGAACAGCAGTTCCGCTGTCTGTTTTAGAGAACAGTAGGCCCTGTATATCAGATCCAGCATCTGCTGTTCTCTAGAGAACAGTAGGCCCTGTGTATAATATAAAGTCCCTCTGTCTATTTTAGAGAACAGTAGGCCCTGTGTATAATATTGAGACAGCAGATGCTGGATCTGATATACAGGGCCTACTGTTCTCTTGTCTATTTTAGAGAACAGTAGGCCCTGTGTATAATATAAAGTCCCTCTGTCTATTTTAGAGAACAGTAGGCCCTGTGTATAATATAGAGAACAGCAGATGCTGGATCTGATATACAGGGCCTACTGTTCTCTAAAACAGACAGAGAAACTGGTGTTTTCTATATTATACACAGGGACTGCTGCTCTCTATATTACACACAGGGATAGCTGTTCTCAATATTATACACAGTGACTCATATTCTCTATATTGTACACAGGGACTGCTGTTTTCTATATTATATACAGACACAGGTGTTCTCTATATTATACACAGGGATGGCTGTTCTCTTTAATAAACACAGGGATTCATGTCTTTATATGAGACACAGCATCTTCTGTTCTCTATATTATACACAGGGACTGCTGTTCTCTATATTATACAAATGGACTGCTGTTCTCTAAAATAGACACGGGGACTGTTGTTCTCTCTATTATGCACAGGGACTGCTGTTCTCTGTATTATACATCTGAACTGCTGTTGTCAATATTGCACACAGGGACTGCTGTTCTTTATATAATGCACAGGCACTGCTGTTCTCTAAAATAGACACAGGGACTGTTGTTCTCTATATTGTACACAGGGCCTGCTGTTCTCTAAATTAGACACAGGGACTGCTGCTCTCTATATTTCACACAGGGATAGCTGTTCTCAATATTATACACAGTGACTCATATTCTCTATATTGTACACAGGGACGGCTGTTCTCTTTAATAAACACAGGGAGTCATGTTCTTTATGTTAGACACAGCATCTGCTGTTCCCTATATTATACACAGGGACTGATGTTTTCGACTTTGTACACAGAGAGTGCTTTTCTCTATATTATACACAGTGACTGCTGTTCTCTAGATTATACACATGGACTGCTGTTCTCTATATACGACAAAGGGAATGCTCTTCTCTATATTATTCATATGAACTGCAGTTCTCCATATTTTACACAGGGACTGCTGTTCCTTATATTGTACACAGGGACTGCTGTTCTCTATATTATACACAGCCACTGGTGTTCTCTATATTATACACAGGGATGGCTGTTCTCTTCATTAAACAAAGGGTGTCATGTACTTTATATCAGACCCAGCCTCTGCTGTTCTCTATATTATACAAAGTACATGACACCCTTTGTTTAATGAAGGCTCACTGGTCTATAGTTCCCTGGCTTGTCCTTACCACCCTTTTTAAACAACAGCAGTTCGTGTTTCTATTATAGAGGACAACAGTGACCACGCAGAAGAGAAAACAGCAGTCCCTGAGTACAATATAGAGAGCAGTAGTCCTTGTGTTTATTAATGAGAACAGCAGTCCTTGTTTTGCATAATGAGAACAGCAGTCCTTATGTCTAATATAGAGAACAGCAGTCACTGTGCATAATATATATTAAACAGGAGACCCTGTATATAATATCAAGAACAGCAGTTGCTGTGCATAATATAGAGAACAGTAGTCCTGCGTACTCTGTACACTGGGACTGCTGTTTTCTACAATGTTGAAAAGAGCAGAGTCTGTGTTCATTGGAGAGAACAACAGTCCCTTTATATAATATGGTGAACAGTAGTCCCTGCATCTATTATACGCAACAGCAGTCCCTTTTCCATAATATAGAGAACAGCAGTTCGTCTGTACAATACAGAGATGAGCAGTCCCTGTGTATAACATAGCGACTGCTGTTCACTATGTAAAATACAGAACAATAGCCCCTGCGCACATGCAGAGAACAGCAGTGCCTGTGTACATTGTAGAGGACAGCAATCCCTGTGTAAAACATAGAGATCAGCAGTCCCTGTACATGACATAGAGGTCCGCAGTCCCTGTGTATAATATAGAGAACACCAGTCCCTGTGTCTATTATAAAGAACAGCAGTTCCTGTGTATAACATAGACAACACCACTCAGTGTCTAGTTTCAAGAACATCAGTCCTTAACTACAATATGGAGGACAGCAGGCATTGTGTAGAATGTAGAGGAAGCCGTCATGGTGTATTATACTGACAACTTGAATCTCTGTGATTATAAAGAGAACAGCTGTCCCTGTGTACATTATGAAGATCACCAGTACCTGTGTACAATATAGAGATCAGCAGTTCCTGTGTTTAATATAAAGAACAGCAGTCCCTGTGTTTAATAAAGAGAACAGCAGTCCCTGTATATATGACAAAGTACAACTGTCCTTGTGTATAATATAGAGAGCAGGAGTCCCTGCGTAGAAAATAGAGACTTACTTGTGCAGAATATGGAGAACAGAAGTCCCTGTGTTTAATAAAACGAACAAAGTCCCTTTGAGAACAGCAGTTCCTGTGCTTCATGAAAAGAACTGCAGTCACTGTATAAAATATAGAAAATGGCTATCTCCGGGTACAATGTAGAGAATAACAATCCCTGTGTATAATGTGTAAAACAGCA
>NC_057726.1:72910969-72927143 GCF_004010195.1 Chiloscyllium plagiosum
GCGTATGGTAGAGAACAGCAGACCCTCTGTACAATATGGAGAACAGCTGTCCCTGTGTATAGAGAGCAGCAGATGCTGTGCACAATATAGAGAACAGCAGTCAGTTTGTATCATAAATAGCACAACAAACCCTGAGAATAATGCAGAAAACAGCAGTCCCTATTTCTAATGTGGAGAACAGTTGTCTCTGTATATATTCTAGAGAACAGCAGATCCTGTGTCTCATGTAGAGAACAGCAGTCGATGCGTATAATGTCCCTGAGTGTATGATAGAGAACAGTAGTACCTGTATAAAATGTAGAGGACAGCGCTCCTGTGTACATTGTAGGGAAGAGCAGTCCCTGTGTACAGTGCAGAGAACAGCCATCCCGACATATAATATAGAGAACAGCAGTCCCTGTGTTTAATAAAGAGAACAGCAATCCCTGTGTCTAATATAGAGAACACTTGTCCTTGTGTATATTGTAGAGAGCAGGAGTCCGTCTGTGTAATATAGAGAACAGCCTTACCTGTGTATAATATGGAGAACACCAGTCCTTGTGTCTATTATAGAGGACGACAGTGCCCTTGTATAAGTGAGAACAGCAGCTCCGATGTACAATATAGAGAACAGCAGTCCTGGTGTAGAAAAAAGTGAAGAGCACTCTCTGTGTACAATATAGAGAACAACAGAGCCTTTGTACAATATGGAGAACAGCAGTCCTTGTGTATAATATAGAGAACAACAGTCACTGTGTCTATTTTAGAGAGCAGCAGACCCTGTGTACAATATAGAGAACAGCAGTCACTAAATACCATAAAGAGAACAACAAACCCTGAGAATAATGTAGAAAACAGCAGGCCCTATTTCTAATGTGGAGAACAGTTGTCCCTGTGTATATTGTAGGGAACAGCAGATCCTGTGTCTCATGTAGAGAACAGCAGTCCCTTTGTCCATTGTTGAGGACAACAGTTCCTGTGTATAATAAAGAGATCAGCAGACACTGTATATATTATGGAGAAAAGCATACCCTGAGGTTAATGAAGAAAACAGCAGTCCCTGTTTCTAATGTGGAGAACAGTAGTCATTGTGTATATTGTAAAGAACAGCAGTTCCTGTGTATCATGTAGAGAACAGCAGTCCTGTGGACACTGTAGAGAACAACAGAACCTGTGTACAGTGTAGAGAAAGGCAGTCCCTGTATACAATGTTTAGAACAGAACAGTCAAGAACCGCAGTCTCTGTGTATAATATAGAGAACAGCACTCCTTCTGTTCACAATAGTGAACAGCAGATACTGTGTGTAATATCGAGTCCAGCAATCCCTGAGTCTAATATAGACATGAGCAATCCCTGTGTACAAAATAGACAACAGCTGTACCCCTGTGTCTATTCCACAGAACAGCCATCCCTATGTGTAATATAGAGAATAGCAGTCCCTCTGTACAATACAGAGATTTGTAGTCCCATGGTATAACATAGAGAACAGTCCTTGTGTATAATATAGAGAAGAGCAGTCCCTGCACACAATGCAGAGAACAGCAGTCACTGTGTATAACATAGAGACCAGTTCCTGTGTATACTATAGAAAACAGCAGTCCCTGCACACAATGCAGAGAACAGCAGTCATTATGTATAATACAGAGAACAGCACTCCTTCTGTTCACAATAGTGAACAGCAGATACTGTGTGTAATATCGGTCCAGCAGTCCCTGAGTCTATTATAGACATGAGCAGTCCCTGTGTACAAAATAGGCAACAGCTGTACCCCTGTGTCTATTCCTGAAGAAGGGCTTATGCCTGAAACGTTGATTCTCCTGTTCCTTGGATGCTGCCTGACCTGCTGTGCTTTACCAGCAACACATTTTCAGCAGAGAACAGCTGTCCCTGTGTAAAATATAGAGAACAGCCATCCCTGGGTACGATGTAGAGAATGACAATCCATGTGTATGATGTATAAAACAGCAGTCCTTGTGTATGATCTGGTGAACACTAGTCCTTAAGCACATTGTAGAGAACAGCAGTCCCTGTGTCTCCTGAATAGAACAGCAGACACTGCGTATAATGTAGAGAACAGCACTGCCTGCAAGTGTGGTAGAGAACAGCAATCCCTGTGTACAATATGGAGAACGGCTATCCTTGTGTATAATATGTGCCTATTTTAGAGAACTGCAGACCCTGTGTCTATTTTAGAGAACATCAGTGCCTGTGCGTAATATAGAGAACAGCATTCCGTGTTTAATAAAGAGAGCAGCAGACTCTCTGAACAGTACAGAAAACAGCAGTCACTGTGTATCATAAAGAGAACAACTAACCCTGAGAACAATGTAGAAAACAGCAGTCCCTGTTTATAATGTGGAGAACAGTTGTCCCTGTGTATATTGTAGTGAACAGTAGATCCTGTATCTCATGTAGAGAACAGCAGTCCTTGTGTTTACTATATACACAGGGACTGCTGTTCTCTTTATTAAAGAATAGCAGTCCCTGTGTGTAATATAGAAAACAGCAAACCCTGAGAGTCATGTAGAAAACAGCAGTCCCTGTTTCTAAAGTGGAGAACAGTCGTCCCTGTGTGTATTGTAGAGAACAGCGGACCCTGTGTATCGTGTCGAGAACAGCGGTCCCTGTGTTTAATAAACAGCAGTTCAGAATGTCGACAACAGGAGTCCTGCGTACATTGAAGAGGTCAACAGTCCCTACATATTATATAAAGAACATCACACACAGTGTATAATATAGAGAATAGCAGTCGCTGTGTATAATATAGAGAACATGTGTCCCTGTGTATATTATAGAGAGCAGGAGTCCTTGTGTCTAGTTTCGAGAATAGCTTTACTATGTATAATTTGGAGAACAGCTGTCCTTGTGTCTATTAAAGAGCACAACAATGCCTGTGTTTCAGAGAGAACAGTAGGCCCTGTGTATGATGTAGAGAACAGCAGACCTTCTGTACACTATAGAGAACAGCAGAAACTGTGTGTAAGAAAGAGTACAGCAGCTCTTGAGTCTATTATAGAGAACAGCAGTCCCAGTGTATAATAAAGAGAACACCAGTGCCTGTGTCCACTATAGAAAAAAAGCAGTCCCTGTGCACAAAGTAGAGTAGTTGAGTCACTGTGAATAATATAAAGAACAGGTACACCTGTGTATAATATAGAGAGCAGCAGTCTGTGTTTATAACATAGAGAACAGCAGTCCCGGTATATAATACAGAGATCAGCAGTCACTGTGTCTATTTTAGAGAACAGCAGTGCCAGTGAATAAAATAAAGAACAGCAGTCACTGTGCATAATAAAAAGAACAGCAGTGTGTATATTAGAGAGAGCAGCAGATCCTGTATATAATACAGAGAACAGCAGTCCCTGGGTCTGTTTTAGAGAACAGCAGTGCCTGTGAATAATATAAAGAAGAGCAGTCACTGTGCATAATATATTAAACAACAGTCCCTGTGCAAAATATAGAGAACAGCAGACCCTGTGAATAATGTAGAAAACAGCAGTCCCTCTTTATAATGTGGAGAACATCAGTCCTTGTGTATATTGCGGAGAACTGTGTCTCATGAAGAGAACAGAAGTCGATGCGTATACTGTAGAGAACAGCTGTCCCTGAGTGTATGGTAGAGAACATTAGTCCATGTGTAAAATGTAGAGACCAGCAGTCCTGCATACCTTGTAGGGAAGATCAGTCCCTGTGTACAGAGTAAGAACAACAGTCCCGATCTATAATATAGAGAACGACAGTCCCTGTGTTTCATAAAGAGAACAGCCATCCCTTTTCATAATATAGAGAACAGCAGTCGCTGTGTATAATATAGAGAACACTTGTCCCTGTGTATATTGTGGAGAGCAGGAGTCTGACTGTGTAATATAGGGAACAGCCTTACCTGTGTATAATATGGAGAACATCAGTCCTTGTGTCAATTATACAGAACAACCGTGCTCTGTGTATAAAAAAGTTAACAGCACTCCCTGTGTATAATATAGAGAACAGCAGAGCCTTTGTACAATATGGAGAACAACAATCCCTGTGTATAATATAGAGAACATAAGTCAGTGTATAAACACAGAGAACAGCTAACCCTGTGTACAATATAGAGAACAGCAGTCCCTGTGTCTATTTTAGAGAACAGCAGTGTCTGTACATATTATAGAGATCAGCAGACCCTGTGTACAATACTGAGAACAACTGTCCCTGTGTATAACATACAGAATAACAGTCCCTCTGTCTATTTTAGAGAACAGCACTTCCTGTGTCTATTTTAGAGAACACCAGTGCCTGTGCATAATAGAGAGAACAGCATTCCCTGTGTTTAATAAAGAGAGCAGCAGACCCTGTGCTCAGATAGGGAACAGCAGTCCCTGTGTCTCATATAGGGAATAACAGTCCTTCTGTGTAATATAGAAAACAGCAGTGCCTGTGCATAATGTCTCACATCAGGAACAGCATTCCCTCAGTGTAAATTAGAGAACAGCAGTCACTGTGAATAATATGGAGAACAGCAAACCCTGAGAATAATGTAGAAAACAGCAGTCCCTGTTTCTAATGGGGAGAATAATAGTCCCTGTGTATATTGTAGAGAACAGCAGATCCTGTGTATCACGTAGAGAACTGCAGTCCCAGTGTATAATCTAGAGTACAGCTGTCCCTGAGTGCCTGGTAGAGAACAGTAGTCCCTGTGCATAATGAGAACAGTCCCTGTGTCTAATATAGAGAACAGCAGTCACTGTGCACAATATATATTAAACAGCAGTCCTTGTGTATAAATCGAGAACAGCAGCCGCTGTGTATAACATAGAGAACACGTATTCCTGCGTATATTATAGAGAGCAGGAGTCCCTCTGTGCAATATGGAGAACAACTTTATCTGTGTATAATATGGAGAACAGCAACTTTTGTGTGAATTATACAGAACAACAGTGCGTGTATAAGATAGAACAGCAGTACGTGTGATCAATAAAAGAGTGAACAGCAATCCCTGTGAATAATATAGAGATCAGCAGACCGTGAGTACAATATGGAGAACAGCTATCCCTGTGCATAATATAGAAAACAACAGTCCCTGTATCTATTTGAGAACAACAGTCCCTATGCCTATTTTAGAGAATAGCAGTACCTGGGTATATAGTAGAGAACAGCAGTCCTGTTTCTATTTTAGAGAACACCAGTGCCTATGCATAATACAGAGAACAGCATTCCCTGTGTTTAATTTAGAGAGCAGCAGACCCTGTGACTCAGATAGGGAACAGCAGTCCCTGTGTCTTGTATAGGGAACAGCAGTCCCTCTTTGTAATATACAGAACAGCAGTCCCTGTTTATAATATAGAGATCAGCAGACCATGTGTACAAAATCAAGAACACCTATCACTGCGCATAATACAGAGAAGAGCAATCCATGTGTCTCATACAGGAAACAGCTGTCCCTGTGAATAACATATAGAACAGCAAACCCTGCGAATAATGTAGAAAACAGCAATCCCTGTTTCTAATGTGGAGAACAATAGTGCCTGTGTATATTGTAGGGAACAGCAGATCTTGTCTCTCATGTAGAGAACAACTGTCCCTGAGTGTCTGGTAGAGAACAGTAGTCCCTATGTAAAATGTAGAAAACAGCAGTCCTGCGTACATTGTAGAGGTCAGCAGTCCCTACATATTATACAGAGAACAGCACTCACTGTGTATAATATAGAGAACAGCAGTCCCCATAAAGAGAACAGCATTCCCTGTGTATAATACAGAGAACAGCAGTTGCTATGTATAATATACAAAACATGAATCCCTGTGTTTAATGAAGAGAACAGCAGTTGCTGTGTATAATAAAAAGAACACCAGTGCCTGAGTATATTATAGAAATAAACAGTCCTTGTGCACAATATAGGGGACATGAGTCCCTGCATAGAATATAGAGAGCAAGTATCCCTGTGTATAGTATAGAGAGCAACAGTCCATGTGTATAATATAGAGAACAGAAACCTCTGTGTCTCATTTAGTGAACAGCAGTGCCTGTGCATAATATAGAGAACATCAGTCACTGTGTATCATAAATAGAACAACAAGCCCTGAGAAAAATGTAGAAAAGAGGAGTCCCTGTTTCTAATGTGGAGAACAGTCGTCTGTGTATATAACGTGGAGAACAGCAGATCCTGTGTCTCATGCAGAGAACAGCAGACAATGCGTGTAATGTGGTGAACAGCTCTACCTGAGTGTATTGTAAAGAACAGTAGTACCTGTGTTAAATGTAGAGGACAGCAGTCCTGCGTACATTGTAGGGAAGAGCAGTCCCTGTGTACAGAGTAGAGAACAGCCGTCCCGACATATAATATAGAGAACAGCAGTCCCTGTGTTTAATATGGAGAACAGTCCTTCTGTTTAATAAAGAGAACAGCAATCCCTGTGTATAATACAGAAAACAGCAGCCCCTGTGTACAGTATAGAGAACAGCAGTCCTTTGTCTAATATAGGGAACAGCAATCCCTTTTTGTAAAGTATAAAATAGCAGTTTCTGTGTACAACGTGGAGAACAGTAGTCCTTCTGTACATTGCAGAGACCAGCAGTCCCGGTGTATAGTTTAGAGAACAGCAGTCCCTGTGTCTAATATAGGGAACAGCGATCCCTGTTTGTAATGTACAAAATAACTGTTTCTGGGTACAATGTGGAGAACAGTAGTCCTTGTGTATATTGAAGAGAACAGCAGTCCCTATGTATCATGTGGAGAACAGCAAACCTTCTGTACACTTTAGAGAACAGCAAAAACTGTGTGTAATATAGAGTTCAGCAGCCACTGAGTCAATTATAGAGGAACAGCAGTCCCTGTGTATAAAATAGAGAACAGCTGTACCTGTGTCTATTCCACAGAACAGCAGTCCCTATGCATAATGTAGAGAACAGCAGTCCTTCTGTACAATACAGAAAACAGCAGTCCATGTGTATAACACAGCGAACAATTCCTGTGTATACCATAGAGAACAGCCGTCACTGTGTACAATGTAGAGAACAGCAGTCCATGTGTGCAATGCAGAGAATATCAGTGCCTCTGTACATTGTGGGGAACACTAGTCTCAGAATATAATATAGAGAACAGCAGTCCCTGTCTCCGTGTTTATTATATAGAGAAGCAGTCCTGTGTGTAATGGAGAGAACAGCAGTCCCTTTGTCTATTATACAGAACAGCAGTTCCTGTGTGTAATACAGAGAACATTGGTCCTCGTGTCTATTATAGAGAATATCAGTCCCTATGTGCAATATGGAGAACAGCAGTCCCTGTGCATAATAGAGAGAACACAAGTTCCTGTGTACAATGTCGAGAACAGCAATCCCTGTGTGCAATGGAAAGAACAGCAGTCCCTGTGTATAATATGGAGTATAGCAGTCCCTGTATCAAATATTGAGAACAGCAGTCCCAGTGTATAATAAAGAGAACAGCCGTCCCTGTGTTTATTAAAGAGAACACCAGTGCCTGAGTATACTACAGAAAACAGCAGTCCTTGTGCACAATATAAAGTAGTTGAGTCAATGTGAATAAGATAGAGAACAGGTATACCTGTGTATAATATAGAGAGCCGCAGTCAGTGTGTATAATATAGAGAACTGCAGTCCCAGTGTATAATAGAGAGCAGCAGTCCATATGTCTATTTTCGAGAACAGCAGTGCTTGTGAATAATATAAAGAACAGCAATCACTGCATAATATATAGAACAGCAGTCCCTGTGCATTATATAGAGAACAGCAAACCCTGTTTATAATGTGGAGAACAGTAGTCCCTGTGTATATTGTGGAGAACAGCGGATGCTGTGTCTCATCTAGAGAACTGCAGTCGATGCGTATAATGTAGAGAACAGCTGTCCCTGATCATATGGAAGAGAACGTTAGTCCCTGTGTAAAATATAGAGAACAGAGGTCCAGCATACATTATAGCGAAGAGCAGTCCCTGTGTACATTGTAGAGAACAGCCGTACCTACATATAATATAGAGAATAGCAGTACCTGTTTTTAATAAAGATAACAGCAATCCCTGAGTATAATATAGAGAACAGCAGTCACTGTGTATAATGTAAGGAATACTTGTCCCTGCCTGTGAATAATATAAAAGACAGCAGTGACTGTGCATAATATATAGAATAGCAAACGCTGTGAATAATGTAGAAAACAGCAGTCCTTGATTATAATGTGGATAACAGTCGTTCCCGTGTATATTGTGGAGAAACGCTGTCCATGAGTCTATGGTAAAGAACAGTAGTCCCTGTGTAAAATGTAGAGAATGTGGTCATGCATACATTGTAAGGAAGAGCAGTCCCTGTGTGTAATAATGAGAATAGCAGTCACTGTGTCTAATATAGAGAACAGCAGTCCCCATGTCTATTTTAGAGAACACCAGTGGTTGTGTTTAATATAGAGAACAGCATTCCCTGTGTTTAAGAAAGTGAGTAGCAGACCCTGTGCTCACATAGGGAACAGCAGTCCCTGTGTCTCATGTAGAGAACAGCTGTCACTGCGTATAATGTAGAGAACAACACTGCCTGCGTGTGTAGTAGAGAACAGCAGACCTTGTGTACAATATGGAGAAGAGCAGCCACTGTATTTAATGATGAGAACAGCAGTACCTGAGTCTAATACAGAGAACAGCTGTCCCTTTGTACATTATGAAGAACAGCAGTATCTGTGAAGAATAATATAGAGAACATGAGTCCCTGTGTATAACACAGAGAACACCAATCCCTATGTTTAATAAAGAGAACAGCAGTCCCTGTGTTTAATAATGAAAACAGAAGTCCCTTTGTCTAAAATAGAGAACATGAGTTCTTGTGCATAATATAGAGAACAGCTGTCCCAATGTATGATAGAGAACAGCAGTCCCACTGTATAATACAGAAAACAACAGACTCTGTGTATAATATAGAGAACAGCAGTGCCTCAGTATAATGCAGAGAACAGCGGTCCCTGTGTATAATATAGAGAAAAGCAGCCTCTGTATACAATGTCGAGAACAGCAGACCCTGTGTTTAATAAAGAGAACAGCAGTCCTGTATATAATATGGAGAACAGCAGTTTCTGTGATCATTTTCGAGAACAGCATTGCCTGTTTATAAAGTAGAGAACAACAGTCACTGTGTGTCATGTAGGGAACAGCTATCCCTGTGTCTAACGCAGGGAACAACAGTCACTGTGTATAATATAGAGAATAGTTGTAGCTGTGTATAATATAAACAACAGCAGTCCGTGTCTAATGTAGAGTAGAGCAGTCCAAATGTATAATCTAGAGAAAAGCACTCTGTGTGTACAATGTCGAGAACAGCAGTCCCTGTGTATAATATAGAGAAGAGCAGATGCTGTGTCTAATATAAAGAACATGACTCCCTGTGTTTAATGAAGAGAACAGCAGTCCCTGTGTATAATATGGAGAGCAGAAGATGATGTGTCTAATGTAAAGAAAATGCATCACTGTGTTTAACAAAGAGAATATCCGTCCCTGTGTATAATATAGAGAACACCTGTATCTGTGTATAATATAGAGAACAACAGTTCCTGTGCACGATATAGAGAACATGAGTCACTGTGTATAATATAGAGAAAAGCTATCCCTGTGTGTAATATAGAGAACAGCAGTCCCTCTGTCTATTTTAGGGAACAGCAGTGCCTGTGGATTATATAAAGAACAGCAGTACCTGTGTGCAATATAAACAACAGCAGTTCCTGTGTATAATATAGAGAATAGCAGTCCCTCTGTATAATACAGAGAACAGCAGTCTCTGTGTATAACACGGAGAAAAGCAGTCTCTGTGCACAATGTCGAGAATAGCAGTCCTGTGTATAATATAGAAAACAGCAGTCTCTGTGTCTCATATCAGGAACAGCTGTCCCTGGGCCTAATAAAGGGAACAACAGTTACTGTGTATAATATAGAGAACAGCAGCCCCTGTGTATAATATAGAGAACAGCTGGACCTGTGTATAATATAGACAAATGCAGTCCCTGTGTCTAATACAGAGGACAGCAGTCCATATGTATAATCTAGGGAAAAGCACTCTCTGTGTACAATGTCAAGAACAGCAGTCCCTGTGTATAACAGAACAGCAGACGTTGTGTCTAATATTAAAAAAAATGACTCCCTGAAGAGAATAGCAGTCCCTGTGTACAATATGGAGAATATGAGTCACTGTGTATAATACAGACAACAGCTATCTCTGTGCACAACATAGACAGCAGCAGTCCTGTATAAGATAGAGAACAGCAGTCCCTGTGTACAATATAGCGAATATGAGTCACTGTGGAAAATACACACACAGCTATCTCTGTGCACAATATAGAGAGCAGCAGTCCTGTGTATAATATAGAGAACAGCAGTGCCTTTGCACAATATAAAGAACATGACTCCCTGCATTTAATGAAGAGAACAACCGTCCCTGTGTATAATATAGAGAACAGCAGTCCCTGTGTGTACTTTAGAGAACAGCAGCGCCTGTGCACAATATAAAGAACAGCAGTCCCTGTGTAAAATATAAAGAACAGCAGTTCTTATGTATAATATAGAGAAGAGCATTCCCTCTGTCTTATATTGAGACAGCAGTCCATGTGTATAATCTAGAGAACAGCAGTTACTGTGTGTGATATCGAGAAAAGCACTCTGTACAATGTCGAGAACAGCAGTCCCTATGTATAATATAGAGAACAGCAGATGCTGTGTATAATATAGAGAACAGGAGTCCCTGTGCACAATATAGAGAATATGAGTCACTGTGTATAATATAGAGAACAGCTATCCCTGTGAGTAATATGGAGAGCAGCAGTTCCTGTGTAATGTATAGAGAACAACAGTCCCTCTATCTATTTTAGAGAATGGCATCGCCTGTACATTTTATAAAGAACACCAGTCCCTGTGTGCTTAATTGGAAACAGCAGTTCATATGTATATTATAGAGAACAGCAGTCCCTCTGTTTCATACAGAAAACAGCAGTCCCTTTGAATAATATAAAGAACAGCCATCCCTCAGTATAATACACTAAACAGC
This sequence comes from Chiloscyllium plagiosum, assembly GCF_004010195.1. NCBI lineage: Eukaryota > Metazoa > Chordata > Chondrichthyes > Orectolobiformes > Hemiscylliidae > Chiloscyllium > Chiloscyllium plagiosum. Next base: position 72,921,954 of record NC_057726.1, read on the forward strand.
AGTCCCTGTGTATAATACAGAGAAACACAGTCTCTGTGTACAATGTTGAGAACAGCTGTCCTTGTATTTAATCATGAGATCAGCAGTCTCTATGTATAATATAGAGAACAGCTGTCCCTATGTCAATTCCAGAGAACAGCAGCGCCTGTCCATAATATAAAGAACAACAGTCCCTGTGTACAATATGGAGAACAGCAGTCCCTGTGTATAATATCGCAAACACAAGATGCTACGTCGAATATAAAGAACATGAATCCCTATGTTTAATAAAGAGAACAGCTGTCCCTGTGCATAATATAGAGAATACCAGTGTCTGTGTATGATATAGAGAACAGCAGATGCTATGTCTAATATAAAGAACATGAATCCCTGTGTTTAATAAAGAGCACAGCCATCCCTGTGCATTATATAATTCTCTATATTATACACAGGGACTGTTGTTCTCTATGTTTTACACCGGGACTGCAGATCTCTGTATTGTATAGAGGGATGGCTATTTTGTGGAATAGACACAGGTACAGCTGTTCTCTATTTTGCACAGGGATTGCTGTTCTTCATATTACACACAAGGACTGCTGTTCTCTTTAGTGTGCAGAGGGATTGCTGTTCTCTACATTATACACAGGGACAGCTATTTTCTACATTGTACATTGTAGAGACCAGCAGTCACTGTACAAAGGCTCTGCTGTTCTAGACATTGTATATAGGGACTGCATTCCTCTACACTGTACACAAGTCCTGCTGTTCTCCAGTATATGCTGGACTACTGTTCTCTATATTATACACAGGGACTACTATTCCCTCTGTTAGACACAGGAACTGCAGTTCCCTACATGGAACACAGGGATTGCTATTCTCTGTTTGATACACAGGGAGTGTTCTCACTGATACGCGGGCACTGTTCTGTATAACTGACACAAGGACTGTTGTACTCCATATTATATATAGGTAAGGCAGTTCTCTATATTATACACAGGGACACATGTTCTCTCTATTATACACAGCGACTACTGTTCTCTATATTATACACAGGGATTGCTGTTCTCCACATTATAAACAGGGATTGCTGTTCTTTTTATTAAATACAGGGACTGCTGTTCTCTATATTATATGTAGGGACTCTTGTTCTCCACACTGTACACGGGACTGCTCTACCCTACAATGTACGCAGGACCGCTATTCTCTGCATTTTACACAGGGACTACTGTTCTCTACCATACACTCAAGGACAGCTGTTCTCTAAATTATATGCAATGACTGCTGTTCTCTACATGAGACACAGGATCTGCTGTTCTCCAAAATGTACACAGAGACTACTGTTCTCTATATTATAAACAGGGTTTGCTGTTCTCTATTCAATGCACAGGGACTGTTGTTCTATATAGTATGCACAGTGACTGCTGTTCTCTAAATGAGACACAGGGATTGCTGCTCTCTATATTAAACACAGGGACTGCTGCTCTCTTTATTGAACACATGGACTTCTGTTCTGTATATTATGCTCAGTGACTGCTGTTTTCTATATTAGACACAGGAATTGCTTTTCTCTATGTTAGACATAGGGTCTGCTGTTAGATATTATGCACAGAGCTGCTGTTCTCCATATTGTACACGGGGACTGCTTTTCTCTTTTATACACGGGCACTGTTGTGCTCTATTATAGACACAGAGTGCTGTTCTCCATATTATACCCAGGTAAGGCTATTCTCTATATTACACGCAGGGACTCCTGCTCTCTATAATATACACAGGGACACATCCTCTATATTATACACAGTGACTGCTGTTCTCTATATAATATGCAGGCACTGTTAATCTCTTTCTGAAATACAGGGATTTCTGTTCTCTTTATTAAACACAGGGACTGCTGTTCTTTGTATTACATGTTGGGACTGCCGTTTTCTACAATGAACGTAGGACTGCTGTTCTCGACATTCTAAACTCCTGTTTATCAAACACAGGGATTGCTGTTCTCTATACTATTTGGAGGGACTGCTGTTCTCTACAATCTACACAGGACTGCTGGTCTCTATATTATATGGAGGGACTGCTGTTCTTTACAATGAACGTAGGACACCAGACACTCAAGGACAGCTATTCTCTGTATTCTACACTGGGACTGCTGTTCTCCATATTATATACAGCGACTACTGTTCCCTAGATTATACCCACCAGCTGCTGTTCTCTACATTGTACAGAGGGACTGCTGTTCTCTATATTATACACAGGGACTGTTGTACATTATGTTGTATGCAGGCACTGCTGTTCACTACATTGCATACAGGGACTGCATTGTATGCAGTCGCTGCTGTCCTCTATATTGTACACAGACATTGCTGTTTTCTACATTATACACAGGGACTTTTGTCCTGTATAACAGACACAGAGGCTGCTGTTCTCCACATTATACATAGGGACTGCTGTTCTCTGCATCATACACATGGACTGCTGTTCTCTTTATTAAACACGGGGACTGTGTTCTGTATATTCTGTATAATGTACATAGGAGCTGCTGTTCTCCATCTTATACACAGGCACTGCTATTCTCGATGTTGCACACAGGGACTGCTGTTCTTTATATTATGCACAGGGAATCACGTTCTCTATTTTATACAAAGGGACTGCTGTTCTCTACAATCTCCACAGGCATTGCTGTTCACAACATTGCACACATGGGCTGTTGTTCTCTACATTGTACGCAGTGACTGCTGTTCCCTCTGTTCCCAACACAGGGGTTGCGGTTCCCTCTATTCGACACAGGGACTGCTGTTCTCCATATGATACAGACTGGTGAGCAAGGTTAGTTGTCATGGAATTCAGGGAGAACTTGCTATTTGGATACAGAACTGGCTCAAATGTAGAAGACAGAGGGTGGTAGTGGAGGGTTGTTTTTCAGACTGGAGGCCTGTGACCAGTGGAGTTCCACAAGGATTGGTGCTGTGTCCACTACTTTTCATAATTTACATAAATGATTTGGATGTGAGCATAAGCGGTATAGACGTAAGTTTGCAGATGACACCAAAATTGGAGGTGTAGTGAACAGCGAAGGCAGTTACGTCAGATTACAATGGGATCTTGATCAGATGGGCCAATGGACTGAGAAGTGGCAGATGGAGTTTAATTTAGATAAATGTGAGGTGCTGCATTTTGGAAAGCAAATCTTAGCAAGATTTATACAAAAATGGTAAAATCCTAGGGAGTGTTGCTGAACAAAGAGACCTTGGAGTGCAGGTTCATAGCTCCTTGAAAGTGGAGATGCAGGTAGATAGGCTGGTATGCTTGCCTTCATTGGTCATACAATTGAGTCCAGGAGTTGGGAGGTCATGTTGCGGCTGGACAGGACATTTTTTAGGCCACTGTTGGAATACTGTGTGCAATTCTGGTTTCCTTCCTATCAGAAAGATGTTGTGAAACTTGAAAGGGTCCAGAAAAGATTGACAAGGATGTTGCCATGTTTGGAGGATTTGAGGTATCGGGAGAGGTTAATTAGGCTAGGGCTGTTTTCCCTGGAGCATCGGAGGCTGAGGGATGACCTTGAAAAGGTTATAGAATCATGGGGGGCATGGATAGGAGAAATGTATAAAGTTTTCTTTTCCTGGGGTGGGGAGTCCAGAACTAGAGTGCATAGGTTTAGGGTGAGAGGCGAAAGATATAAAAGAGACCTAAGAGGCAACTTTTTCACGCAGAGGGTGGTATGTGTATGGAATGAGCTGCCAGAGGAAGTGGTGGAGGCTGGTACAATTGCAACATTTAAAAGGCATCTGGATAGGTATATGAATAGGGAGACTCTTGTCCTCTATATTGTACACAGGGACTGCTGCTCCCTATAACATACAAAGGGGCTGCTGTTCTCTTTATTAAACACGGACTGCTCTTTTCTATATTATATTCAGGGACTGCTGTTCCCTACCATGTACCCTTCCCCAGTCTTGAGAAGAGCAATCCCTGTGTTTAATGATAAGACCAGCAATCCGTGTATGTAGTATATAGAACAGCAGTCCCTGTGTTTACTAATGAAACCAGCAGTGTCTACAAGAGAGAACATGAGTCCCTGTGTATAATCTAGAGAGCAGCTGTCCCTATGTGTGTGATAGAGAACAACAGTCCCTGCGTATATTATAGAGAAAAACTGTTCCTGTGTAAAATATAGAGAACAGCAGTCCCTGTGTGCATTCTTGAGAACAGCAGCGCCTGTGTACAGTATAGAGAACAGCAGTCCCTGTGTATAATATAAAGAACAGTAGTCCCTGTGTTTAATACAGAGAACAGCAGTCACTTTGTGTAATGTAGAGAACATGAGTCCTTGTCGAGAATATAAAGAACAGCGTTCCAGTTTATAATAGATAGAGCAGCAGTCCCTATGTCTAATATAGAGAACAGCAGTCCCTGTGTATAATATAGAGAACAGCAGTCCCTATGCATAAAATAGTGAACAATAGTCCCTGCGCACATGTAGAGAACAGCAGTGACTGTGTATATTGTAGAGAAAAGCAGTCTCAGTGTACAATGTTGACAACAGCAGCCCCTTCATGCTTTGTAAAGAACAGCAGACCCTGTGTATAATATAGAGAGCAGCAGCCCCTGTATACAAAGGAAACCAGAATTGCACACAATATTCCAACAGTGGCCTAACCAATGTCCTGTACAGCCACAACATGACCCTCCCAACTTCTGGACTCAATTGTATGACCAATAAAGGAAAGCATACCGAGCGCCGCCTTCACCAGCCTATCTACCTGTATCTCCACTTTCAAGGAGCTATGAGCCTGCACTCCATGGTCTCTTTGTTCTGCAACACTTCCTAGGATCTTACCATTTTTGTATAAATCTTGCTAACATTTACTTCCCCAAAATGAAGCACCTCACATTTATCTAAGTAAAACTCAATCTGCCACTTCTCAGTCCACTGGCCCATCTAATCAACATCCCATTGTAATCTGAGGTCACCGTCTTCACTGTTCACTACAACTTCAATTTTGGTGTCATCTGCAAACTTACTATCTGTACCACTAATGCTCACATCCAAATCATTTACATAAATGATGAAAAGTAGAGGACCCAGCACCGATCCTTATGGCACTCCACTGGTCACAGACCTCCAGTCTGAAAAACAACCCTCCACCACCACCCTCTGTCTTCTACCTTTGAGCCAGTTCTGTATCCGGAGCGTTTCAGAGAACACCTCTGGGA
>NC_057726.1:72927364-72949091 GCF_004010195.1 Chiloscyllium plagiosum
GTCTCAGCACCGCCTTCTTGACCTGCAATGTTCTTCCCGACCTCTCCGCCCCCATCCCCTCTCTGGCCTATCATCTTCACCTTAACTTCCTTCCACCTATCGCATTCCCAACGCCCCTCCCCCAAGTCCCTCCTCCCTACCTTTTATCTTAGCCTGCTTGGCACACCCTCCTCATTCCTGAAGAAGGGCTTATGCCCGAAACATCGATTCTCCTGCTCCTTTGATGCTGCTTGACCTGCTGCGCTTTTCCAGCAACACATTTTTAAGCTCTGATCTCCAGCATCTGCAGTCCTCACTTTCTCCACAGCATCTACTATTCTCTATATTATACAGGAACTGCGGTTCTCGACATTGTACACAGAGAGTGGTTTTCTCTGGATTATACGCAACGACTGCTGTTCTCTATATAAGAGACAGGGGATGCTCTTCTCCATATTATAGATATGAACTGCTGTCCTCTATGTTTTACACGGGGACTGCTGTTCTTTATGTTGTGCACAGGCACTGCGGTTCTCTAAAATAGACACAGGGACTGCTGTTTTCTGTATTATACAGAGGGACTGCTGTTCTCTATATTATACACAGGGAGTGCTGTACTCGACATTGTACACAGAGAGTGCTTTTCTCTAATGGATTGCTGTCCTCTATATTAGACACAGGGACTGCTGTTGTCCATATTATACACAGGTACAGCTATTCTCTATATTATACACAGAGACTGCTGTTCCCTGTATTAGACACAGGGACTGTTGCTCCCTATATGCGACACAGAAACTGTTGTTCTCTATATTATACACAGGACTTTTGTTCACTTTATTAAACACAGGGACTGCTGTTCTCAACATTGTGCACAGAGACTGCTTTTCTCTATATTATACAGGATTGCTGTTTTCTGTATTATACAGATGGAATGCTGTTCTATATATTATACACAAGAGTGCTGTTCTCTTTATTAAACTCAGGGATTCAAGTTCTTTTTATTAGATACAGCATCTGCTGTTCTCTATATTATTCACAGGACTGCTGTTCTCAACACTGTACACAGAGGGTGCTTTTCTCTATATTAAACAGTGACTGCGGTTCTCTGGATTAGACATATGGACTGCTGTTCTCTATAGAAGACACGGGGGAATGTTCTTCCCAGTATTATACATATGAACTGCTGTTGTCCATATTTTACACAGGCACTGCTGTTCGTTATATTGTGCACAGGCACTACTGCTCTCTATAATACACGCACACTAGTGTTCTCTATATTACACACAGGCACTGCTGTTTTCTAAAGTAGACAGAGGGACTGCTGTTCTCTATATAGCACAGAGGGCCTGTTCTCTAAAATAGACACAGCGACTGTTGTTCTCTGAATTATACACAGGGAGTGCTGCTCTCTATACTACACACAGGGATAGCTGTTCTCTATATTATACACAATGACTCATGTTCTCTCTATTGTACACAGGGAATGCTGTTCTCTGTATTAAACACAGGGATTCATGTTCTTTATATTAGACACAGAATCTGCTGTTCTCTATATTATACACAGGGACTGCTGTTCTCGGCATTGTACACAGAGAGTGCTTTTCTCTATTTTATACACAATGACTGCTGTTCTCTAGATTATACATACGGACCGCTGTTCTTTATATTGTGCACAGGCACTGCAGTTTTCTATATCTTACACTGGGACTGCTGTTCTTTATATTATGCACAGGCATTGCTGTTCTCTAAATTAGACACAGGGACTTCTGTCCTCTATATTATACACAGGGACTGCTGCTCTCGATATTACACACTTGGATAGCTGTTCTGTATATTATACACAGTGACTCATATTCTCTATATTGTACACAGGGACTGCTGTTCTCTATATTACACCCAGACACTGGTGTTCTCTATATTATACACAGGGACGGCTGTTCTCTTCATTAAACACAGGAAGTCGTGCTCTTTATATTGTGCACAGGCACTGCTGTTCTCTAAAATAGACACAGGGACTGTTGTTCTCTATATTATATACAGGGACTGCTGCTCTCTATATTATACACAGAGATAGATGTTCTCTATATTATATGCAGTGACTCATATTCTCTATATTGTACACAGGAACTGTTGTTCCCAATATTATACACAGACACTGATGCTCTCTATATTCTACACAGGGACGGCTGTTCCCTTCATTAAACACAGGGAGTCTTGTTCTTTATATTAGACATAGAGTCTGCTGTTCTCTGAAATTGACACAGGGACTGCTGTTCTCTAAATTATACACAGAGACTGCTGTTCTCATTATTAAACACAGGGACTGCTGTTTTCTGCATTATTCAGAGGGACTGCTGTTCTCTATGTTATACATATGAACTGCGGTTGTCTATATTGCACACAGGGACTGCTCTTCTTCTTTATTGCACTGGCACTGCTGTTCGCTAAAGTAGACAGACGGACTGCAGTTCTCTATGTTATACACAGAGACTGCTGCTCTCTATATTACACGCAGGAATGGCTTGTCTCTATATTATACACAATGACTTATGTCCTTTATATTGTATACAGGGACTGCTGTTCTCTATATTATGTGCATACACTAGTGTTCTCCATATTATGCACAGTGACGGCTGTTCTCTTTTTTAAACACAGTGATGCATGTTCTTTATATTATTCACATCATCTGTTGTTCTCTATATTATACACAGGGACTAGTGTTCTCTGGATAATACATATGAACTGCTGTTCTCTATATTATACACAGGGACTGCTGTTCTCCATATTTTGCACAGGGATAACTGTTCTCTATATTACACACAGTAACACATATTCTCTATATTGTACACAGAGACAGCTGTTCTATTCATTTAACACAGGGATTCGTGTTCTTTATATTAGACACAGCATCTTCTGTTCTCCATATTATACATATTATATTGTTTATATTATGCACAGGCACTGCAGTTCTTTGAAATTGACACAGAGACTGCGGTTCTCTATATTGTATACAGAAACTGCTGTTTTCCGTATGATACACAGGAACTGCTGGTCTCGACACTGTACACAGAGAGTGCTTTCCTCTGGATTACACATCTGGATAGCTGTCCTCGATATTAGGGACTGCTGTTGTCTATATTATACACAGGTACATCTATTCTCTGTATTATTCCCAGTGAATGTTGTTCCCTGTATTAGACACAGGGACTGCTGTTCTCTATATTATACACAGGACTGCTTTTCTCTATATTATACACAGGGACTGTTGTTTTCTGTATTGTACAGATGGACTGCTGTTCTCTATATTAGACACAAGGATCACTGTTATCTTTATTAAACACAGGGATTCATGTTTTTTTTGTATTAGACACAGCATCTGCTGAACTCTATTATTCACAGGGTCTAGTGTTCACCATATTGTACACCGGGACTGCTGTTCTCTGTCTTATACAGCGGGCCTTCTGTTCTCTATATTATACATATGAACTGCTGTTGTCTATATTACACACAGGAACTGCTGTTCTTTATATAATGCACAGGCACTACTGTTGTCAAATATACACAGGGACTGCTGTTCTCGACATTGTACACAGAGAGTGCTTTTCTCTAGATGATACATTTGGACTGCTGTTCTCTATATTACACACAGGTCTGCTTTTCTCTATATTATACACAGGGACTGCTATTTTCTGTATCATACAGATGGACTGCAGTTCTCTACATTATACACAGAGTCTGCTGCTCTCTATATTACACGCAGGAATGGCTTGTCTCTATATTATACACAATGACTTATGTCCTTCATATTGTAAACAGGGACTGCTGTTCTCTATATTATATGCATACACTAGTGTTCTCCATATTATACACAGTGACAGCTGTTCTCTTTTTTAAACACAGTGATGCATGTTCTTTATATTATTCACATCATCTGCTGTTCTCTATATTATACACAGGGTTCTCAACATTGTGCACAGAGAGCGCTTTTCTCTATATTATACACAGTGACTGCTGTTCTCTGGATAATACATATGAACTGCTGTTCTCTATATTATACACAGAGACTGCTGTTCTCTTTATTTTGCACAGGGATAACTGTTCTCGGTATTACACACAGTGACACATATTCTCTATATCGTACAAAGGGATGGCTGTTCTATTCATTTAACACAGGGATTTGTGTTCTTTATATTAGACACAGCATCTTCTGTTCTCCATATTATACACAGGGACTGTTGTTGTTTATATTATGCACAAGCACTGCAGTTGTCTGAAATTGACACAGAGACTGCTGTTCTCTATATTATATACAGAAACGGCTGTTTTCCATATGATACACAGGGGCTGCTGGTCTCGACACTGTACACAGAGAGTGCTTTTCTCTGAAATTCACATCTGGCCCATCCCTGTGTATAATATAGAGAATACCCGCATCTGTGTCTAATATAGAGAACAGCAGTCCCTGTGTACAATATAGAGAATATGTGTCACTGCGTATAATATAGAGAACTGCAGTGCCAGTGCGTAATATAGAAAACAGCAGTCCCTGTGCGTAATATAGAGAGCAGCAGTCCCTGTGCGTAATATAGAGAGCAGCAGTCCCTGTGTTGATTTTAAAGAACAGCAGTGCCTCAGCACAATATAAAGAACAGCAGTCCCTGTGTAAAATATAGAGAACAGCAGTTCATATGTATAATATTGAGAAGAGCATTCCCTGTGTCTTATACAGAGAACAGCAGTCCATATGTATAATCTAGAGAACAGCAGTCACTGTGTATAATATAGAGAAAAGCACTCTCTGTGTACAGTATTGAGAACAGCAGTCCCTGTGTAAAATATAGAGAACAGCAGTTCATATATATAATATAGTGAAGAGCATTCCCTGTGTCTTATATAGAGAACAGCAGTCCATATGTATAACCTAGAGAATAGCAGTCACTGTGTATAATATAGAGAAAAGCATTCTCTGTGTATAATGTTGAGAACAGCAGTCCCTTGTATACTAGAGAGAACAGCAGATGCTGTATCTAATATAAAGAACATGAATCCCTCTGTTTAATAAAATGAACAACGATCCCTGTGATTATATATAGAGAACACCAGCATCTGTGTATAATATAGAGAACAGCAGATACTGTGTCTAATATAAAGGACATGAATCACTATGTTTAATGAAGAGAACAGCCATCCCTGTGTATAATATAGAGAACACCAGTGTCTGTGTATAACATAGAGAACAGCAGTCCTGTGTACAATATAGAGAATATGAGTCACTATGTATAATATAGAGAACAGCTTTCCCAGCGTGTAATAAAGAGAGCAGTAGTCCCTGTGTTAATGGAGATAACAGCAGTCCCTGTGTCTAATTCAGAGAACAACAGTGCCTGTACACAATATAAAGGCCAGCAAACCCTGTGTCAATTATAGAGAACAGCAGTCCAGATGTATCATCTAGAGAATAGAAGTCACGGTGTATAATCTAGAGAAAAACAATCTCTGTGTACAATGTCGAGAACAGAAGTCCCTGTGAATAGTACAGAAAACAGCAGATGCTATTTCTAATATGAAGAACATGAATCCCTGTGTTTAAAAAAGAGAACAGTCGTCCGTGTGTATAGTGTAGAGAATACCAGTGTCTGTGTATAATATAGGGAACAGCACTCCGTGTACAATACACAAAACATGAGTCGCTGTGTATAATATAGAGGACAGCTATCCCTGTATGTAATATAGAGAGCAGCAGTCCCTGTGTATAATATCAAGGACAGCAGTTCCTGTGTACAATACATAGAATAGCAGTCCCTCTGTCTATTTTAGAGAACAGCAGTGCCTGTACATTATATGAAGAACAGCAGTCCCTGTGTGCAATATAGAATCAGTAGTTCATATGTAAATTTTGAGAACAGCAGTCTCTCTGTATAACATAGAAAACAGCAGTCCCTGTGCAGAATTAGACAACAGCAGTCCCTCTGTATAATACAGAGAACAGCAGTCCCTGTGTATAATATCGTGAAACGCAGTCTATATGTACAATGTCGAGAATAGCGGTCACTGTGTATATTATAGAGAAAAGCAATCTCTGTGTACAAGGTTGAGAACAACTGCTCTTGTCAATTTCAGAGAACAGCAGTGCCTGTGGAAAATATAGAGAACAGAAGATGCTGTGTCTAATATAAAGAACATGAATCCCTGTCTTTAATAAAGAAAACAGCTGTGCCTGTGTATAATATAAAGAACACCAGAGTCTATGCATAATGTAGAGAACAGCAGATGCGGTGTCGAATATAACGAACATGAATCCCTGTGTTTGAAAAAGAGAACAGCAGCCCCTGTGTACAATATAGAAAATTTGAACCAGTGTGTATAATATAGAGAACAGCTATCCATGTGTGTAATATAGAGAGCAGCCATCCCTGTGTATAATATAGAGAACAGCAGTCCCTGTGTCTGTTTAAAAGAACAGCAGTGCCTATGCACCATAAAAGACCAGCAGTCCCTGTGTAAAATATAGAAGACAGCAGTCCATATGGATCAACTAGAGAACAGCAGTCACTGTGTATATGAAAGAGAAAAAGCAATCTCTGTGTGCAATGTCGAGAACAGCAGTCCCTGTGAACAATATAGAGAACATGAGTCACTGCATATAATATAGAGAACATGAGTCATTGAGCATAATATAGAGAGCAGCTAGCCCAGTGTGTAATATAGAAAGCAGCAATCCCTGTGTATAATATAGAGAACAGCAGTCCTTGTGTACAATTTCGAGAATTGCAGCCCCTCTGTCTATTTTAGAAAACAGCACGCCCTGTGTACGAGAGAGAGAACAGCAGTTCATATGTATCATATAAAGAACAGCAGTAACTCTGTATAATACAGAAAAAAGCAGTCCCTGTGCATAATATAGTCAACAGCAATCCCTCCGTATAATGAAGAGGACAGCAGCCCCTGTGTATAATATAACAGCGGATGCTGCGTCTAATATAAAGAATCCCTGTGTTTAATCAAGAGAACAGCCATCTCTGTGCTTAATATAATTCTCTATATTATACACAGGGACTGTTGTTCTCTATGTTTTACACCAGGACTGCAGATCTCTGTATTGTATAGAGGAATGGCTATTTTGTGGAATAGACACAGGTACAGCTGTTGTCTATTTTGCACAGGGATTGCTGTTCTCCATTTTACACACAAGGACTGCTGTTCTCTTCAGTGTACAGAGAGATTGCTGTTCTCTACATTATATACAGGGACTGCTAGTCTTTCATTATACACAATGACTGTTGGTCTCTACAATGTACAAAGGCTCTGCTGTTCTAGACATTGTAAACAGGGACTGCATTTCTCTACACTGTGCACTGGTCCTGCTGTTCTCCAGTGTATGCTGGACTGCTGTTCTCTATATTATACACAGGGACTGCTATTCCCTCTATTAGACACAGGAACTGCTGTTCCCTACATGGAACACAGGGATTGCTGTTTTCTCTATGATACACAGGGAGTGCTGTTCACTTTTTTATTCACAGGGAACTGCTGTTCTCTGTATTGTACACAATGACTGCTGCTCTCACTAATACACGGACACTGTTCTGTATAATTGACACAAGGACTGCTGTACTCCATATTATATATAGGTGAGACTGTTCTCTATATTACACAGAGGGACACCTGCTCTCTATAATATACACAGTGACTACTGTTCTCTATATTATATACAGGGATTGCTGTTTTTATTAAATACAGGGACTGCTGTTTTCTATATTATATGAGGGGACTGCTGTTCTCTTTACTGTGCACAGGGACTGCTCTTCCCTACAATATACGCAGGACCGCTGTCCTCTACATTTTACCACCGTTCTCTACCATACACTCAGCGACAGCTGTTCTCTAAATTATAGGCAGCGACTGCTCTTCTCTATGAGACATAGGATCTGCTGTTCTCCAAAATGTACACAGACACTACTGTTCTCCACATTATAAACAGGAACAACTACATTATTCACAGGGTTTGCTGTTCTCTATACAATGCACAAGGACTGTTGTTCTATATATTATATACAGTGACTGCTGTTCTCTATATTAGACTCAGATTGCTGTTCTCTAAATGAGACACAGGGATTGCTGTTCTCTATACTAAACACAGGGACTGCTGTTCTCTATTGAACACACAGACTACTGTTCTATATATTATGCTCAGTGACTGCTGTTTTCTATATTAGACACAAGGACTGCTTTTCTCTATGTTATACATAGGGTCTGCTGTTCTCCATATTGTACACAGCGACTGTTTTTATCTCTTATACACGGGCACTGTTGTGCTCTATTATAGACACAAAGAGTGCTGTTCTCCATATTATACCCAGGTAAGGCTATTTTCTATATTACACACAGTGACTTCTGCTCTCTGTAATATACTCAGGGACACATGTTCTCTATATTATACACAGCGACTGCTGTTCTCTATATTATATGCAGGAACTGTTAATCTCTTTCTGAAATACAGGGATTGCTGTTCTCTTTATTAAACACAGGGACTGCTGTTCTCTGTATTACATGTTGGGACTGCTGTTCTTTACAATGAACATAGGACTGCTGTTCTCTACATTCTAAACTCCTGTTTATTAAACACAGGGACTGCTGTTCTCTATATTATATGAGGGGACTGCTGTTCCCTACAATGTACACAGGACTGCTGGTCTCTACATTTTACACAGGGACTACTGTTCTCTACCAGACACTCAAGGACAGCTATTCTCTGTATTCTACACTGGGACTGCTGTTCTCCATATTATATACAGTGACTGCTGTTCCTTATGTTATGCACACCGACTGCTGTTCTCTATATTATACAGAGGGACTGTTGTACACTATGTTGTATGCAGGCACTGCTGTTCACTACACTGCATACAGGGACTGCATTGTATGCAGTCGCTGCTGTTCTCTACATTGTATACAGTCACTGCTGTTTTCTACATTGTACACAGGGACTTTTGTCCTGTATAACAGACACAGAGGCTGCTGTTCTCCACATTATACATAGGGACTGCTGTTCTCTGTATCATACACATGGACTGCTGTTCTCTTTATTAAACATAAGGACTGCGGTTCCTGTATATTCTGTATAATGTACATAGGAGCTGCTGTTCTCCATCATATATACAGGCACTGCTATTCTCGATGTTGCACACAGGGACTGCTGTTCCTTATATTATACACAGTAACTCATGTTCTCTATTTTATACAAAGGGACTGCTGTTCTCTACAATCTCCACAGGCACTGCTGTCCACAACATTCCACACATGGGCTGCTGTTCTCTACACTGTATGAAGTGACTGCTGTCTCGCCTGTGAATGCAGGGTCTGCTGTTCTCTATGTTATACACAGGGGCAGTTATTCTCTACATTATACACAGGGTCTGCTGTTCTTCACATGACACACAGGATCTGCCTGTTCTCAACAATATACACAGGGACTGCTGTTCTCCACATTACACACAAGGACTGCAGTTCTCAACCATACACTCAGGGACTGCTGTTCTCTCCATAAGATACAGGGACTGCTGTTCTCTTCAATATAGACAGGGACAACTGTTCTACAGATTGTACATGTGGACTGCTGTTTTCTACATTATACACTGGGATTGCTATTCTCTATATTGTACACAGGGACTGCTGTTCCCTATAATAAACACAGGGGTTGCGATTCCTCCTATTCAACACATATTTTCCATATGATACAGACTGGTGAGCAAGGTTAGATGTCATGGAATTCAGGGACAACTTGCTATTTGGATACAGAGCTGGCTCAAATGTAGAAGACAGAGGGTGGTGGTGGTGGAGGGTTGTTTTTCAGACCGGATGCCTGTGACCAGTGGAGTGTCACAAGGATCAGTGCTGTGTCCACTACTTTTCATCATTTATATAAATGATTTGGATGTGAGCATAAGCAGTATAGATAGTAAGTTTGCGGATGACACAAAAATTGGAGGGGTAGTGAACAGCGAAGGCGGTTACCTCAGATTACAACGGGATGTTGATCAGATGGGCCAATGGACTGAGAAGTGGCAGATGGAGTTTAATTTAGATAAATGTGAGGTGCTGCATTTTGGAAAGCAAATCTTAGCAAGATTTATACAAAAATGGTAAAATCCTAGGGAGTGTTGCTTAACAAAGAGACCTGGGAGTGCAGGTTTATAGCTCCTTGAAAGATGCAGGTAGATAGGCTGGTGAAGAAGGCGTTCGTTATGCTTTCCTTTATTGGTCATACAATTGAGTCCAGGAGTTGGGAGGTCATGTTGCGGCTGTACAGGACAGGCAACTTTTTCAGTCAGAGGGTGGTACGTCTATGGAATGAGCTACCAGAGGAAGTGGTGGAGGCTCGTACAATTGCAACATTTAAAAGGCATCTGGATGGGTATATGAATAGGAAGGGTTTGGAGGGATTTGGGCCACGTGTTGGCAGGTGGGACTAGATTGGGTTGGGATGTCTGGTCGGCATGGACGGGTTGGACCGGGAAAGAATGGGGGGGGGGGTCTGTTTTCATGCTGTGACTTCTCTTCAGTATCATACAGAGACTGCTTTCTCTATATTATGCATAGGGACTGCTGCTCCGTATAACATACAAAGGGACTGCTGTTCTCCTTATAAAACACAGGGACTTCTCTTTTCTATATTATACTCAGGGGCTGCTGTTCCCCACCATGTACAGAGGCACTGCTGTTCCCTATATTGTACGCAGTGACTGCTGTTCTCTGCATTTGTCCACAGGACTGTTCTCTTATATTATACACAGGGAGTGTTGTTCTCTGTGTTATACACAGGGACTGCTCATCCTAGTACATCCTAGTATTGTGCAGAGGCACTACTGTTCTCTATATTATACACAGTGACTGCTGTTCTCTATATTATTCACAGGGACGACTGTTCTCTGTATGAAATACAGGGATTGGTGTTCTCTATGTTATACACAGAGTTTGCCTGTGTACAGGGTTTCTCTACATTTTACACAGGGACTACTGTTCTCTACCATGCCCCCGGGACAGATGTTCTCTAAATTATATGCAGCGACTACTGTTCTCTACCATACACAGGGACAGCTTTTCTCGACATGAGACAAAGGATCTGCTGTTCTCCAAATTACACAGGCACTACTGCTCTCCATATTATAAACAGTGACTGCGTTTTTCTATAGTATTCACAGTGTTTGCTGTTCTCTATATTATACATATTATGCAGTGACTGCTGTTCTCTATAATAGACATAGGGACAGCAGTTCCCTATATGAGACACAGGGACTGCTGTTCAGAACATTGTACACAGAGACTGATTTTCTCCAGATGAAAATTAGGGAGTGCTGTTCTCCATATTATACAGAGGGACTGCTGTTCTTTATATTATGCACAGGCACTGCTGTTCTCTGAAATTGACACAGGGAATGCTGTTCTCTCTATTATACACAGAGACTACTGTTCTCATGATTAAATGCAGAGACTGTTGTTCTCAACATTGTACACGGAGACTGTGTTTCTCTATATTATACACAGGGACTGCTGTTCTTTATATTATGCAAAGGCAATGCTGTTCTCTGAAATTGACACAGGGACTGCTGTTCTCATGATTAAAAACAGGGAACTGCTGTTCTCGACATTGTACACGGAGATAGCTTTTCTCTATATCATACAAGTGACTGCTGTTCCCTATGTTACACACAGTGACTCATGTTCTCTATATTGCACGCAGACACTGGTGTTCTCTATATTATACACGGGGATGGCTGTTTTTTTTAGATTACTTACAGTGTGGAAACAGGCCCATCAGCCCAACAATTCCACACTGACCCTCTGAAGAACAACCCAGTCCTTAACATTTACCCCTTCACCTAACACTATGGGCAATTCAGCATGGCCAATTCACCTAAACTGCACATTTTTTGGGCTGTGGGAGGAAACCGGAGCACCCGCAGAAAACCCACGCAGACACAGGGAGAATGTGCAAACAGACAGTAGCCTGAGGCGGGAATTGAACTCCGGTCTCTGGCATTGTAAGGCAGCGGAGCTAACCACTGTGCCACCCACAAATGTTCTCAACATTGTACACAGAGAGTGTTTTTGTCTATATTATACACAGTAACTGCTGTTCTCTAAATTATACACATGAACTGCTGTTCTCTTTATAAGACACGGGGGCTGCTGTTTTTTGTATTGTGCTCAGGCACTGCTGTTCTCGAATATGGACACAGGGACTGCTGTTCACTATATTATACACAGGGACTGCTGCCCTCTATATTGTGCACAGGGATAGCTGTTATCTATATGAAACACAATGACTAGCTTCTCTATATTGTTCTCTATGCTCATGAAACACAGGGATTCGTGTTATTTATTTTAGACACAGCATCTTCTGTTCTCTATGTTATACACAGGACTGCTGTTCCTCACATTGTACACAGGTACTGCTGTTCTTTATATTATGCACAGGCACTGCAGTTCTCTGAAATAGACATGGAGACTGTTGATCCCATCATTAAACACAGCGATGGCTGTCCTCGACATTGTACACAGAGACTGCTTTTCTCTATATACGCAGGGACTGTTGTTTTCTGTATTATACAGAGGGACTGCTGTTCTCTATACCAAAGACAGTGACTCATGTTCTCTATGTTGTACACAGGGAATGTGGTTATCTGTATTATACACAGACACTAGTGTTCTATATATTATACACAGAGACGGCTGTTTTCTTCATTAAACATGGGGAGTCGTGTTCTTTATATTAGGCACAGATTCTGCTGTTTTCTATATTATACACGGGTCTGCTGTTCTTGACATTGTACACAGAGAGTGCTTTTCTCTAGATTACACATATGGACTTCTGTCCTCTATATTAGACACAGGGACTGCTGTTCTCTACATTATACACAGGCAGTGCTGTTCTCTAAATTAATCACAGAAACTTCTGTCCTCCATATTATACACAGGACTGCTGTTCTCTTTATTAAACACAGGGACTGCTCTTCTTTACATAATGCACAGGCACTGCTGTTCTCTAAAATAGTCAGAGGGACTGCTTTTCTCTATATTATACACAGGGCCTGCTGTTCTCTAAAATAGACACAGTGACTGCTGTTCTTTATATTATACACAGATACTGGTGCTCTCTAAATTATACACAGCGACTTTATTCTCTATATTGTCCACAGGGACTGCTGTTCTCTATCTTATACACAGGGACTGCTGTCCTCCATATAGTACACAGGGACTTCTTTTTATTATGCACAGGCACTGATGTTCTCTGAAATAGACACGGGGACTGCTGTTCTCTATATTATATACAGGGACTGCTGTTCTCTAAAATTGACAGAGGGACTGCAGTTCTCTGTATTATACACAGGGATTGTTGTTCTCTAAAATAGACACAGGGACTGTTGCTCTCTAAATTAAAGGCAGTGACTTCTGCTTTCTATATTGTACACAGGGTCTGCTGTTTTCGACATTGTACACAAAGAGTGCTTTTCTCTAGATTATACATATGGACTGCTGTTCTCTGTATAAGAGACAGGGAATGCTCTTCTCTATGTTCTATATATGAACTGCTGTTCTCTATATTTTACACAGGGACTGCTGTTCTTTATATTGTGCACAGGTACTGCTGTCCTCTATATTATACACAAGGATAGCTTTTCTCTCTATTATACACAATGACTCATATTCTCTGTATTGTACACAGGAAGTGCCGTACCTCTATTCTACACAGACACTGGTGTTCTCTATATTATACACGGGGACGGCTGTTCTCTTCATTAAACACAGGGAGTCATGTTCTTTATATTATACACAGGGTCTGCTGTTCTCCATATTATACACAGGGACTGCTGTTCTCCACACTGTACACAGAGAGTGCGTTTCCCTAGATTATACATATGGACTGCTGTTCTCTTTATTATACACAGGGACTGCTGTATAATACACAGGGACTGCTGTTCTTGACATTGTACACAAAGACTGCTTTTCTCCATATTATACACAGGGACTGCTGTTCTCTGTATTATACAAGGATACTGCTGTTCTCTATATTGTACATATGAACTGCAGTTGTCTATATTGCACACAGGGACTGCTGTTCTTTATATAATGTACAGACGCTACTGTTCTCCAAAATAGACAGAGAGGCTGCTGTTCTCTATATTATGCACAGGGACTGCAATTCTCAACACTGCACACCAAGAGTGCTTTTCTGTAGATTATACATATGGACTGCTGTTCTGTATATTAGACACAGGGACTGCTGTTGTCTATATTATATACAGGTACAGCTATTCTCTATATTATACACAGTGACTGTAATTCCCTATGTTAGACACAGGGACTGCTATTCCCTATATTACACACAAGTTTTCTTCATTGAACACAGGGAGTCATTTTCTTTATATTCGACACTTCGTCTGATGTTCTCTATATTATATACAGGGACTGCTGTGCTCAACATTGTACACAGAGTGCTTTTCTATAGATAATGCATATGGACTGCTGTCCTCTATATCAGACAGAGACACTGGTGTTGTCAATATTATGCACAGGTACAGCTATTCTCTATACTATACACAGTGACTGTTGTTGCCTATATTAGACACAGGGACTGCTGCTCCCTTTCAGTGACACAGAGACGGCTGTTCTCTACATTATACAAAGGTAGTGCTGTTCTCGAAAATAATTACAGAAACTGCTATTCTCTATATTATACTCAGAACTGCAGTTTTTTTATTAAAAACATTGTGCACAGAGACTGCTTTTCTCTGTGTTATACA
The DNA here is from genome assembly GCF_004010195.1 of Chiloscyllium plagiosum. NCBI lineage: Eukaryota > Metazoa > Chordata > Chondrichthyes > Orectolobiformes > Hemiscylliidae > Chiloscyllium > Chiloscyllium plagiosum. Next base: position 72,942,145 of record NC_057726.1, read on the forward strand.
TAGGGTCTCCTGTTTTCCATATGACACAGAGGGACTACTGTTCTCTATATTATATACAGGGATTGCTGTTCTCGACGTTGTACACAGAGTGCTTTTCTGTAGAATATACGTATGGACTGCTGTTGTTTATATTAGACACAGGGATTGCTGTTGTCTATATTATACACAGAAAAAATCTCTATTTTTTCACAGTGACTGTAATTCCCTATATTAGACACAGGGACTGCAACTCCCTATATTAAACACAGGGACGGCTGTTCTCTTTATAAATCACAGGGATTCATGTTCTTTAGACAAAGCATCTTCTGTTTGCTGTATTATACACAGGAACTGCTGGTCTCCATTTTGTACACAGGGACTGTTGTTCTTTATATAATGGACAGGCATTGTTGTTCCCTGAAATTGGCTCAGGGACAGCTGTTCTCTATATTATACATCGAGACTGCTGATTTCATAATTGAATACAGCTGTTCTCGACATTGTACACAGAGATTGTGTTTCTCGATATTGTCTTCTGTCCTCTGTATTGTACAGAGGGACGGATGGTCTTTATATGATACATATGAACTGCTGTTGTCTGTATTGCACACAGGGTCTGTTGTTTGTTATATAATGCACAGGCACTGGTGTTCTCTATATTATACACTCGGATGGCTGTTATCTTTGTTAAACACAGGCATTCATGTTCTTTATATTAGACACAGCATCTGCTGTTCTTTATATTATGCACAGGAACTGCTGTTCTCGACATTGTACACAGAGAGTGCTTTTCTCTATAATATGCACAGTGACCGATGATCTCTGGATGATACATATGGACTGCTGTTCTCTATCTTTTATATAGGAACTGCTGGTCTTTTATTGTGAATAGGCACTGCTGTTCTCTGAAGTAGACACAGGGACTGCTGTTCTCTGAAGTAGACACAGGGACTGCTATTCTCTATATTATACACACTGACTCATATTCTCTACCTTGTACACAGGGAGTGCTGTTCTCTATATTATACACAGAGGCTGGTGTTCTCTATATTATATACAGTGACTGATGTTCTCTATATTTTACACAGGGACTGCTGTTCTTTATAGTGTGCATAGGCACTGCTGTTCCCTAAAATTGACACAGGGACCGCTGTTCTCTATATTATAGAAGAACTGTTGTCCTCTTATATTATACACAGGGACTGCTGCTCTCTATACTACGCACATGGATAGCTGTTCTCTAAATTACGCGCAGTGACTCATATAGTCTATATTGTACACAGGGACTGCTGTTCTCTATATATTTCATATGAACTGCTGTTCTCTATAGTTTACACAGGGACCCCTGTTCTTTATATTTTGCACAGGCACTGCTGTTCTCAAAAATAGACACAGGGACTGTTGTTCTCTATATTACGCATAGAGAAAGCTGTTCTCTATATTACGCATAGAGAAAGCTGTTCTCTATATTATACACTGACTCATATTCTCTAAATTGAAAACACAGACTGCTGTTTTCTATATTGTACACAGACACTGGTGTTCTCTATATTGTACACAGGGACAGCTGTTCTCTTCATTAAACACCGTGAGTCATGTTCTTTTTATTAGACAGTGTCTGCTGTTCTCAATATTATACATAGTGTCTGCTGTTCTCAATGTTATGCACAGGTACTGTTGTTCTCTGAAATAGACACAGGGACTGTGTCTATGTTATACACACAGACTGCTGTTCTCATTGTTAAACACAGGGACTGCTGTTTTCTGTATTAGACAGAGGGACTGCTGTTCTCTATATTATACACATGAAATGCTGTTGTCTATATTGCACACAAGGACAGCCGTACTTTATATAATGGATGAGCACTGTTGTTCTCTAAAATAGACGGAGGGACTGCTGTTCTCTATATTATACACAGGGACTGTTGTTCTCTAAAATAGATGGAGGGACTGTTGCTCTCTAAATTAAAGACAGTGACTGCTGCTCTCTAGATTGTACACAGGGACTGCTGTTCTCTAAGATACACACAGGGACTGCTGTTCTCTATGTTATACACAGGAATATCTGTTCTCTCCATTATACACAGTGACTCATGTTCTCTATATTGTACACAGGGACTGCTGTTCTCTATATTATACACAGACACTGGTGGTCTCTATATTATGCACAGTGACTGCTGTTCTCTGTATAATACACAGGGACTCCTGTTCTTTATAGAGTGCACAGGCACTACTGTTCTCTAAAATTGACACATGGATTGCTGTCATAAAGGGCCTGTACTGTGCTGTAATGCCCCATGTTCTATGAGTCTAACTTCCTTAATTTGGCGTGGTTCCATAGATGGCCTGTACAGCGCTGTAATGTTCTATGTTGTATTTGTCAAACTTCCGGTATTAGCCGAGCAGTTCCATAAAGGGCCTGTATTATTCTATATTCTCTTAATCTTACTTTGTTTATTAGCCAAGCATTTCCATAAAGGTCCTGCACTGCGCAGTAGTGTTCTATTTTGTAATAGTCTAATGTCCACAGCTACCTGGATTACACCTCTTCCCACCCTACCTCTTGCAAAAATGCCATCCCGTATTCCCAATTCCTCCGCCTCTGCCGTATCTGCTCCCGGGAGGAGCAGTTCCACCATAGAACACACCAGATGGCCTCCTGGACCTCTCCATCTCCATCAGTGACGACCGACTTGACACTGACATTTTCAGACAGGCATAGCTGGGGCCCAGCTACCTGGATTACACCTCTTCCCACCCTACCTCTTGCAAAAATGCCATCCCGTATTCCCAATTCCTCCGCCTCCGCCGTATCTGCTCACAGGAGGAGCGGTTCCACCATAGAACACACCAGATGGCCTCCTTCTTTAGAGACCGCAATTTCCCTTCCCACGTGGTTAAAGATGCCCTCCAACGCATCTCATCCACATCCCACACCTCCGAATATCATTTATTGTATCCGTTGCTCCCGATGCGGTCTCCTCTACATTGGGGAGACTGGACACCTCCTAACAGAGCGCTTTAGGGAACATCTCCAGCACACCCGCAGCAATCAACCATACCGCCCTGTGGCCCAACATTTCAACTCCCCCTCCCACTCTGCCGAGGACATGGAGGTCCTGGGCCTCCTTCACCGCCGCTCCCTCACCATCAGACGCATGGAGGAAGAAAGCCTCATCTTCCGCCTCGGAACACTTCAACTCCAGGGCATCAATGTGGACTTCAACAGTTTCCTCATTTCCCCTTCCCCCACCTCACCCAAGTTCCAAACTGTCCCCATGACTTGTCCTGATTGGCCTACCTGCCTATCTTCTTTTCCACGTATCCACTGCCCCCGACCTATGACCTTCATCCCCTCCCCCACTCACCTATTGTACTCTATGCTACTTTCTCCCCATCCCCACCCTCACCCTCCTCTACCTTACCTCTCCATGCTTCAGGCTCTCTGCCTTTATTCCTGATGAAGGGCTTTTGCCCGAAATGTCGATTTTACTGCTCCTCGGATGCTGCCTGAACTGCTGTGCTTTTCCAGCACCATTAATCCAGAATCTGGTTTCCAGCATCTGCAGTCATTGTTTTTATCTCATGTATATTATTAGCCAAGTGGTTCCATAAAGGGCCTGTACTGTGCTGTAATGTTCTAATTTGAATGAGTCTAACTTACTGTAACAGCTGAGCAGTTCCATAATGGGCCTGTGTTGAAACTTTATTGCTGGAACAGCACAGCAGGTCAGGCAGCATCCAGGGAACAGGAGATTCGACGTTTCGGGCACAGGCCCTTCTTCAGGAATCATAATGGGCCTGTACTGACCTGTGATAATCTATGTTGTATTTGTCTAGTGTCCATTATAAGCCGAGTGATTCCATACAGGGCCTATACAGAGCTGTGATGTTCTATGTTCTCTGAGTCTAACTTCCAATATTAGCTGAGCAGTTCCATATAGGGCCTGTACTGCGCTGCCCCATGTTCAGTGAGACTAACTTATTTTATTAGGTGAGTGGTTCCATAGATCGCCTGTACAGCGCTGTAATGTTTTATGTTGTATTAGTCTAACTTTGTTTATTAGCCAAGCGATTCCATAAAGGGCCTGTCCTGCGCTGTAATGTTCAATGTTGTATTGGTCTAATGTCCGGTATTAGCCGAGTGGTTCCATAAAGAGCCTGTACTGCGCTGTAAAGCTGTATGTTCTATGAATCTAACTTCCTTTATAAACTGAGCCATTCCAAAATGGGCCTGTGTTGCACTGTAATGTTCTATGTTCTATGAATCTAACTTCCTTTTTTATTCAAGCGGTTCCATATATGACGTATACTGCGCTGTCATGTTTTGCATTGTATTAATCTAACTTCTTTTATCAGCTGAGCGGTTCCATGCAGGGCCTGTACTGCGCTGTCATCTTCTATGTTCTATGAGTCTAAATTCCTTATTATCTGAGAGGATCCATAAAGGGCCTGTACTGTGTTGTCATGTTCTTAACTTTCGATGTGTGTAACTTCCTTTATTAGCCGAGTGGTTCAATAAGGAGTCTGTGCTGTGCTGTCATACTCTATGTTCTATGAGTCTAACTTCCTTTATTTTCATGTTATTAATATTCTATGGGTGTAACTTTCTTTATTAGCCGAACGGTTCCATAAAGGGACTGTATTGCGCTGTCATATTCTATGTTTTATTCGTCTAACTACTTTTATTATCCGAGCAGAATCATAATGGCTTTTGTCTGCGCTGTCATGTTCTATGCTGTATCAGTCTAACTTCCTTTATTAGCCGAGCTGTTCCATAAAGGGCCTGTACAGCGCTGTAATGCTGTATGTTCTAAGACTCTTACTTCCTTTATTAGCCAAGTGGTTCCATAAAGGACCTGTATTGCACTGTAATGTTCTGTATCGTAGTGGTCTAATATCCGGTATTAGCCGAGCGGTTCCCTAAACGACCTGTACTGCACTGTAATGCTCTATGTTCTCTGAGTCTAAATTCCTTTATTAGCCGAGCTGTTCTATAAAAGACCTGTACTTCACTGTGTGTGGTATATTCAATGAGTCTAACTTCCTCTTTTAGCTGACAAGATTCCATAAAGGGCCCGTACTGTGCATTCATGTTCTGAATGTTCTGTGTGTGTAACTTTTTTATTTAGCCGAGCTGTTCCATAAAGGGCCTGTACTGATCTGTAATGTTCAATGTTCAGAGTTGAACTTCATTTATTAGCCAAGCAGTCCCATAAATAGGTCTGTACGCTGCTGGAATGTTCTATGAGTCTAACTACTGTTATTAGCTGAGCGGTTCCATAAAGGACCTGTACTGCGCTGTAATGTTCTACATGCTATGAGTCTAAGGTCCATTATTAGCGAGCGGTTCCATAAACAGCCTGTACTGCCCTGTGATGTGCTATGATCTATGATCTATGAGTCAAACTTCCTTTATTAGCTCTGGGGTTCCATAAAGGGCCTGTACTGCGCTGTAATGTTCTATGCTGTATTTGTCTAATGTCCGGTATTAGCCCATTGGTTCCATAACGGGCCTGTACTGTGCTGTCATGCTGTGTGTTCTATAAGTCTAACTTACTTTATCAGATGAGCGGTTCCATAAAGGGCCTATACTGCGCTGTTCTATGATTCTAACTTCCTTTATTAGCCGAGCGGTTCTCTAAACGACCAGTACTGCGCTGTAATGCTGCATGTTCTCTGAGTCTAACTTGCTTTATTAGCCGAGCTGTTCCATAAAGGGCCTGTATTGCGCTGTAATGCTGTTGTTCTTTGACTCTGACTTCCTTTCTTAGCCGAATGGTTCCATCAAGGGCCTGTACTGCGGTGTAATGCTGTATGTTCTCTGTTGTATTGGTCTAACTTCCTTTATTAGCAGAGTGGTTCCATAAAGGACCTGTACTGCGCTGTAAGGTTGTATTGGTCTAATGTCCAGTATTAGCCGTGTGGTTTCATAAAGAGCCTGTAATGCTGTATGTTTTATGAGTCTAACTTCCTTTATTAACTGAGCCATTCCAAAATGGTCCTGTGTTGCGCTGTAATGTTCTATGAGTCTAACATCCTTTTTTATCCAAGCGGTTCCATAAATGACGTGTACTGCGCTGTCATGTTCTGCATTATATTAGTCTAACTTCTTTTATCAGCTGAGCGGTTCCATGAAGGGCCTGTACTGCGCTGTCATCTTCTATGTTCTATGAGTCTAAATTCCTTATTCCTTATTATCTGAGAGGATCCATAAAGGGCCTGTACTGCGTTGTCATGTTAACTTTCTATGTGTGTAACTTACTTTATTAGCCGAGCGGTTCAATAAGGAGTCTGTGCTGCGCTGTCACATTCTATGTTCTATGAGTCTAACTTCCTTTATTTTCATGTTATTAATATTCTATGTGTGTAACTTTCTTTATTAGCCAAACAGTTCCATAAAGTGCCTGTACTGCATTGTCATATTCTATGTTTTATTCGTCTAACTACTTTTATTATCCGAGCAGATTCATAATGGTTTTTTTCTGCGCTGTCATGTTCTATGCTGTATCAATCTAACTTCTTTTATAGGCCAAGCAGTTCCGTAAAGAGCCTGTACTGCACTGTATGACTTTACGTTCTGTGAGATTAACTTCCTTTACTCACCAATAGATTCCATAAACGGCCTGTATTGCACTGTCAAGTTCTATGTTGTTTCAGTCAAACTTAATTTATTAGCCGAGCAATTCCATAATAAGGCTGTACTGCGTTGTAATGTTCTATATTCTGAGCCTAACTTCCTTAATTATCTGAGAAGTTCCACAAAATGGCCTGTGCTGTGTTGTAATGTTCAATGTTCTGTGGGTCTAACTTCTTTTATTAGCCGTGCGGTTAGAACATAGAACATAGAACATAGAACATAGAAGAATACAGCGCAGTACAGGCCCTTCGGCCCTCGATGTTGCGCCGATCCAAGCCCACCTAACCTACACTAGCCCACTATCCTCCATATACCTATCCAATGCCCG
>NC_057726.1:72949113-72957749 GCF_004010195.1 Chiloscyllium plagiosum
TTATACAACTGCATCATGTCCTCAGGACTCCGGAACTCAATTCCTCTACCGATAAAAGCCAGTACGCCATATGCCTTCCTCACCGCAGTATTTACCTGGGTGGCAACTTTCAGAGGTCTGTGTACATGGACACCAAGATCCCTCTGCTCATCCACACTACCAAGTATCCGACCATTAGCCCAGTACCCCATCTTTTTGTTATTCTTCCCAAAGTGAATCACCTCACACTTAGCTACATTGTATTCCATTTGCCACCTTTCTGCCCAGCTCTGCAGCTTCTCTATATCCTGCTGTAACCTGCTACATCCTTCCTCACTGTCAACAACTCCTCTGACTTTCGTATCATCCGCAAACTTGCTTACCCAACCTTCTAACCCCTCTTCCATGTCATTTATAAAAATGACAAACAGCAATGGTCCCAAAACAGATCCTTGCGGAACACCGCTAGTGACGGCACTCCATGAAGAAACTTTGCCATCAACTACTACCCTCTGTCTTCTTCCATCCAGCCAATTCCTAATCCAAACCTCCAACTCACCCTCAATGCCATATCTCCGTATTTTCTGCAGTAGCCTACCATGGGGAACCTTATCAGACGCCTTACTAAAATCCATATATACCACATCTACCGCTTTCCCCTCATCAACCTCCTTCGTCACCTTTTCAAAGAATTCAATAAGGTTTGTGAGGCACGACTTGCCCTTCACAAAACCATGCTGACTATCCTTGATCACATTATTCCTATCTAGATGTGCATAAATCCTATCCCTTACAATTCTCTCTAAGACTTTGCCCACAACAGAAGTGAGACTCACCGGCCTATAGTTACTAGGGCTATCCCTACTCCCCTTTTTGAACAAGGGAACCACATTTGCTATCCTCCAGTCTTCTGGGACTACTCCTGTAGACAAAGAGGACATAAAAATCAAGGCCAATGGCTCTGCAATCTCCTCCCTTGCTTCCCAGAGAATCCTAGGATAAATGCCATCAGGCCCAGGGGACTTATCTATTTTCACCTTTTCCAGGATTTCCAATACCTCTTCTCTACATACCTCAAAGCCATCCATTCTACTTATTTGTGCCTCAGTATTCTCATCGACAACAATGCCCTGTTCCTGAGTGAATACTGAAGAAAAGTATTCATTCAGTGTCTCCCCAATCTCTTCCGCCTCCACACCCAACTTCCCACTACTGTCCTTGGCTGGGACTATTCCTACCCTGGTCATTCTTTTATTCCTGACATACCTGTAGAAAGCCTTAGGGTTTTCCCTAATCCTACCGACTAAGGACCTTTCATGTCCCCTCCTTGCTGCTCTTAGCTCTCTCTTCAGGTCCTTCCTGGTTACCTTATAACTCTCAATCGCCCCAATTGAACCTTCACGCCTCATCTTTACATAGGCCGCCCTCTTCCATTTAACAAGGGATTCCAATTCCTTATTAAACCACGGCTCCCTCACACGACCCTTTCCTCCCTGCCTGACAGGTACATACTTATCATGGACACTCAATAGTTGCTCCTTGAACAAGTTCCACATATCAATTACGCCCTTGCCTTGAAGCTTACTTTTCCAAGCCACACATCCTAAGTCATGCCTCACCGCATCATAATTTCCCTGCCCCCAGCTATAACTCTTGCCCTGTAGTGCACACTTATCCCTCTCCATCACTAGAGTAAAAGTCACTGAATTGTGGTCACTGTCCCCAAAGTGCTCACCTATAAACGCCCTGTACTGCGTTGTCAATTCTATGTTCGATGAGCCGATATTCCTTTATTAGGCAAGCGGTTCTATAAAGGGCCTGTACTGCACTGTGTGTGGTATATTCAATGAGTCTAACTACCTCTTTTAGCTAAGAAGATTCCATAAAGGGTCCGTACTGCGCATTTATGTTCTGAATGTTCTACGTGTGTAACTTTTTAAATTAGCCGTGAAGTTCCATAAAGGGCCTGTACTGATCTGTAATGTTCAATGTTCAGAGTCAAACTTCATTTTTTAGTTGAGCAGTCCCATTATTAGGACTGTACTCTGCTGGAATGTTCTACATGTTATGAGTCTAAGGTCCGTTATTAGCCAAGCGGTTCCATAAAGGACCTGTACTGCTCTGTGATGTGCTATGATCCAAGAGTCAAACTTCCTTTATTAGCCGTGGGCTTCCATAACGGGCCTGTACTGCGCTGTACTGTACTGTTCTATGTTGTATTTGTCTAATGTCCAGTATTAGCCCAGTGGTTCCATAATAGGCCTGTACTGTGCTGTAATGCTGTATGTTCTATGAGTCTAACTTACTTTATCAGATGAGCGGTTCCATAAAGAGCCTGTACTGCGCGGTTCTGTGACTCTAACTTCCTTTATTAGCCGAGTGGTTCCTTAAAGGACCTGTACTGCGCTATAATGTTACATGTTGTATTTGTCTAATGTCCAGTATTAGCCCAGTGGTTCCATAAAGGGCCTGTACTGTGCTGTAATGCTGTATGTTCTATAAGTCTAACTTGCTTTATCAGATGAGCGGTTCCATGAGCGGTCAAGTTTTATGTTGTTTTCATCAAACTTATTTTATTAGCCGAGCAGTTCCATAATAAGGCTGTAGTGCGTTGTAACGTTCTACGTTCTGAGGCTAACTTTTATTAGATTAGATTGCAGCATGGAAACAGGCCTTTCAGTCCAACAAGTCCACACTGCCCCGCCGAAGCGCAACCCCATACCCCTACATTTACCCGTTACCTAACACTACAGGCAATTTTGCATGGCCAATTCACCTGACCTGCACATCTTTGGACTGTGGGAGGAAACCGGAGCACCCGGAGGAAACCCACGCAGACACGGGGAGAACGTGGAAACTCCACACAGTCAGTCGCCTGAGGCGGGAATTGAACCCGGGTCTCTGGCGCTGTGAGGCAGCAGTGCTAACCACTGTGCCACCATGCCGCCCATTATCCGAGAAGTTCCACAAAATGACCTGTACTGCGCTGTAATGTTCTATGTTCTGTTGGTCTAACTTTCTTCATTAGCCGTGCGGTTTGATAAACGCCCTGTACTGCTCTGTCATATTCTCTGTTCGATGAGCCTATATTCTTTTATTAACCAAGCAGTTCTATAAAGGGCCTGTACTGCATTGTGATGTGCTATGTTCTATTAGTTTAACTTACTTTATTAGCTGAGTGCTTCCAGAAAAGGGCCTGTATAGCGCTGACAAGATCCATGTTATATTAGTCAAACTTACTTGACTGAGCAGTTCCATAAAGGGCCTGTAATGTTCCATGTTCTGAGTCTAACACCTTTTATTAGCCAAGCAGTTCCACAAAATGGCCTGTACTGCGCTGTAATGTTCAATGTTGTGTTAGTCTACTGCCCATTATTAGCCGAGCAGTTCCAAAAAGGACCTGCACTGTACTGTCATTTGCTATGTTGTATGAGTCCAGCATCCTTTACTAGCCAACCAGGTTCCATAAAGTGCCCGTACTGCACATTCATGTTCTTCATGTTCTATGTGTGTAACTTTTTTAATTAGCCGAGAAGTTCCATAAAGGGTACTGATCTGTAATGTTCAATGTTCAGAGTCTAACTTCATTTATTAGCCGAGCAGTCCCACAAATAGGCCTGTACTGCGCTGTCATGTTCTTAATGTTCCAGGTGTGTAGCTTTCTTTATTAGCCGAACGTTTCAATAAAGCTCCTGTATTACGCTGTAAATCTCTACGTTCTATGAATCTATATTCCTTTATTAGCCAAGTGGTTCTGTAAAGGGCCTGTACTACACTATGATGTGCTATGTTCTATTAGTCTAACTTCCTTTATTAGTCGAGTGGTTCCACAAAGGACCTGTACTGCGCTGTAATGTTCTACGCTGTATTTGTCTAATGTCCGGTATTAGCCAAGTGGTTCCATAAAGGGCCTGTACTGTGCTGTAATGCTGTATGTTTTATGAGTCTAACTTCCTTTATTAGCTGAGCTGTTCCATAAAGGGTTGCGCTGTAATGTTCTATGTTCAATGAGTTTAATTGCCTTTAGAAGTCGTGCAATTCCACAAAGAGCCTGTACTGCACTGAAATGCTCTATGTTCTATGAGTCTAACTTCCTTTATTATCCAAGCGGTTGCATAAAGACCCTGTGCTATGCTGTAATGCTGTATGTTCTATGACTCTAACTTCCTTTATTGGCAAGCGGTTCCATAAGCGGCCTGTACAGCGCTGTAATGTTCTATGTCGTATTTGTTGAACTTCCGTTATTAGCCGAACGGTTCCATAAAGGGCCTGAACTGCGCTATAATGCTCCATGTTCTATCAGTCTAACTTTCATTACCAAGCAAGCTGTTCCATATAGGGCCTGTCCTGTGCTGGAATATACTATGTTGGATTAGTCTAACTTCATTCATTAGCCATGCGGGTCCACAAAAGAGCCTGTACTGCGCTGTAATGCTCCATGTTCATAGAGTCTAACTTCCTGTATTAGCTGAGCGGATCCATAAAGGGCCTGTACTGAGCTATAATGCTACATGTTCGATCAGTCTAACTTCCTTTATTAGCCAAGCATTTCCATATAGGTCTTTACTGCACTGTAATGTTCTATGTTGTATGAGTCTAACTTCCTGTATTAGCCGAGTGGTTCCATATAGGGCCTGTACTACACTGTAATGATCTATGTTCTCTGAGACTACCATCCTTTATGAGCCGCGGTGTTCCATAAGGGGCCTGTACTGCGCTGTAATGTTCTATTTTGAATTAATCTAACTTCCTTTAACAGCCAAGCGATTCCATAATGGGCCGGTGCTAGCTGTGATGTTCTATGTTGTATTCGTCTAGTGTCCATTATCAGCCAAGCAGTTCCATAAAGGGCCTGTATTGCGCTGTAATTCAGCATGTTCTTCCTTTACCAGCCAAGCAGTTCCATAATGGGCGTGTACAGAGATGTGATGTTCTATGTTGTATTAGTCTAGTGTCTATTATCAGCCGAGCGGTTCCATAAAGGGCCTGCACTGCACTGTAATGTTCTATTTTGTATTAGTCTAACGTCCGGTATGAGACAAGCAGTTGCAAAAAGGGCCTATACTGCGCTGTGAAGTTGTATTTGTCTAACGTCCAGTGTTAGCCAAGCAGTTGAATAAAGGGCCTGTACTGCGCTGTAATGTTCCACGTGGTATTAGTCTAACTTGCTTTATTAGCCGAGCAGTTCCATAAAGGGCCTGTACTGCGTTGTGATGTCCTATGTTGCATTAGTCTAACTTCATTTATTAGCCAAGCGGTTCCACAAAGAGCCGGTACTGTGCTGTATTGCTCCATGTTCTATGAGTCTAACTTCCTGTATTAGCTGAGCGGATCCATAAAGGCCTGTATTGAGCTGTAATGCTCTATGTTCTACCAGTCTAACATCCTTAATTAGCCAAGCATTTCCATACAGATCCTGTACTGCACTGTAATGTTCGATGTTCTATGAGTCTTAATTCCTTTATAAGCCAAGCATTTCCTGTAATGTTCTATTTTATATTAGTCTAACATCCGGTATTAGCCAAGCAGTTCCATAAAGGGCCTGTATTGCACTGTAATGCTCCAAGTTCTATCAGTCTAACTTGCAATACCAAGCAAGCAGTTCCATATAGGGCATGTACTGTGCTGTAATGTTCTATGTTGTATTAGTGTACAATTTTAACCGAACGGTTCCATAAAGGTCCTGTACTGCGCTGTAATGCTCCATGTTCTATGAGTCTAACTACATTTATAGGCATGCAGTTCCATAAACGGCCTGAACAGCACTGTAATGTTCAATCTTCTATTTGTCAAACTTCTGGTATAAGCCGAGCAGTTCCATAAAGGGCCTGTACTGCGCTGTAATGTTCTATGTTCTATGAGTCTTACTTCCAATATTAGCCAAGCTTTTCCAGAAAAGGCCAGTACTGCATTATGATGTCCTATGTTGTATTAGTCTAACTTCATTCATTAGCCAAGTTGTTCCACGAAGAGCCTGTACTGTGTTGTAATGCTCCATGTTCTATGACTCTAACTTCCTGTATTAGCTGAGCGGATCCATAAAGGGCCTGTATTGAGCTGTAATGCTCCATGTTATTAGGCGAGCGGTTCCATAGACGGCCTGTATAGTGCTGTAATGTTCTATGTTGTATTTGTCAAACTTCTGGTATTAGCCGAGCGGTTCAATAATGGGCCTGTACTGCGCTGTAATGCTGGATGTTCTATGAGTCTAATTTCCTTTATTAGTCGAGAGGTTCCATAAAGGGCCAGTACTGCGCTGCAATGATCTTGTTGTATTAGTCTAGTGTCCGTTATGAGCTGAGCAGTTCCATAAAGAGCCTGTATTGTGCTGTAATGCCCCATGTTCTATGAGTCTAACCTCCTTTATTAGGCGAGCGGTTCCATAGACGGCCTGTATAGTGCTGTAATGTTCTATGTTGTATTTGTCAAACTGCCGGTATTAGCCGACCGGTTCCATAAAGGGCCTGTATTGCCCTGTAATGTTCTATGTTCTATGAGACTAACTTCCATTACCAAGCAAGCAGTTCCATATCGGGCCTGTACTGCGCTGTAATGTTCCATGTTGTATTTGCCAGAGTGGTGCTGCCAAAGCACAGCAGATCAGGCCGCAAAAGTGAGTACTGCAGATGCTGGAAACCAGAGTTTAGATCAGAGTGGTGCTGGAAAAGCTGATCTCTGTATGAAACACAAGGTCTGCTATTCTCTATGTTCTACATAGGGATTGCTGTTCTCTTTATTAAACACAGAGACTGTTGTTCTCTCTATTATACATTAGACTGCTTTTCTCAACACTGTACACAGGGACTGCTCTTCCATACAATATACGCAGTTTTGCTGTTCTCTACATTTTACACAGTGATTACTGTTCTCTACCAGACACTCAGGGACAGCTGTTCTCTAAATTATACACAGTGACTGCTGTTCTCCACATTAGACACCAAATCTGCTCTTCTCCACAATATACACAGGTACTACTGTTCTCCATATTATAAACAGGGACTGCTTTCTGCTACATTATTCACAGGGATTGCTGTTCTCCATATTGTACACAGGGATTGCTGTTCTCTCTGGTACAGGGTCAGTGTTGTCCTCTTTCTGAGACACAAGATCTGTGTATTCTCCATATTATACACAGGTAAGATTGTTCTCTATGTACACAAAGGGACTCCTGCTCTCTACAATACACACAGGGACTGCTAATCTCTTTGAGAAACACAGGGATCGCTTTTCTCTATACAATACACAGGGATTGCCGTGTGTATAGTATACAGAAGAGTGTCTATATTGTTTGTAGGGACTGCTGTTCTCTACAATGTACGCAGGAACGCAGTTTTCTCCTTGTTACACAGGGACTGCTGTTCTCTACCAGACACTCAGGGACGGCTATTCTCTATATTATACACTGGAACTTCTGTTCTCTACATGAGACACAGAATCGGCTGTTCTCTGCAGTATACAGAGTGACTACTGTTCTCCACATTACAGACAGGGACTGCTGTTCTTTATATTATGCACAGGCATGACTGTTCTCTAAAACAGACACAGGGATTGCTGTTCTCTGTATGATACGCAGGGACTGTTGTTCTATATTATTATGCACAGTGACTGCTGTTTTCTATATTAGACACAGCGACTGCTTTTCCCATTATTAAACACAGGGACTGCTGTTCTCTTTATTATACATAAAGTCTGCTGGTCTCTGTATTATGCACAGGGCTGCTGATCTCCATATTGTACACAGCAACTGCTGTTCTCTCTCAGACACGGGCACTGTTGTACTCTATGATAGACACAAGGACTGCTGTTGTCCATATTATACACAGGTAAGTTTGTTCTCTATATTACACAGAGGGACTCCTGCTTTCTATAATATACACAGGGAGACATATTCTCTATAATTTACACAGTGTCTGCTGTTCTCTATGTTATACACAGGGACTGCTAATCTGTTTATGAAACACAGGGATTGCTGTTCTCTTTAGTAAACACAGGGACCGCTGTTCTCTGCATTAGACACAGGCACTGCTCTTCTCTAAAATAGGCATAACTGCTGTTCTCTATTTTATACACAGTGACTCATGTTCTCTGTATTATGCACAGGGATAGCTGTTCTCCACATTGTGCACAGGGACTGCTGTTCTCTATATTGTACCCAGGGACTCCTGCTTTCTATATTATACACAGTGACTCAGGTTCTCTATATTGTGCACAAGAACTGCTGTTTTCTGTATTATACACAGGCATTATGCACAGGGACAGCAGTTATAGAGTCATAGAGATGTACAGCATGGAAACAGACACTTCGGACCAACCTGTCCATGCTGACCAGATATCCCAACCCAATCTAGTTCCAGCTGCCAGCACCCAGCCCAAAACCTTCCTATTCATAAACCCTGTATATTATACTCAGCGACTGCTGTTCTCTTTATTATGTACAGCGACTGCTGTTCTCAATATTAGACACAGAGTCTGCTGTTATCTATATTATACTCAGGGACTGCTGTTCTCTATATCATACTCCGGGAGGGCTGTCCCCTACAATGTACACAGGCACTCCTGTTCTCTGCATGTGCATAGGGACTGCTGTCCTCTATTTTATACATAGCGAATGTTGTTCTGTGTATAGAAACAGGGACTGCTGTTCTCTATATTATACA
>NC_057726.1:72960577-72968390 GCF_004010195.1 Chiloscyllium plagiosum
TCAGGTGCAGACCATCCTGTTTATAGAGGTCCCACCTTCCCCAGAAAGAACCCCAGTTATCCAAATACCGGAATCCCTCCCTCCTGCACCATCCCTGTAGCCACGCATTTAACTGTTCTCTCCCCCCCCAAGAGCACTAGCAAACCTCCCCCCAAGGATACTGGTGCCTCCCACCTTCCCCAGAAAGAACCCCAGTTATCCAGAATACCGAAATCCCTCCCTCCTGCACCATCCCTGTAGCCACGCATTTAACTGTTCTCTCTCCCTGTTCCTCGACTCTCTATCACGTGGCACGTGTAACAAACCAGAGACAACAACTCTGTTTGTTCTAACTCTGACCTTCCAACCTAGCTCCCTGAAAGCCTGTTTAACATCCTCAGCCCTCCTCCTACCTATGTCGTTGGTGCCAATGTGGACCACGACTTTGGGCTGCTCTCCCTCCCCCTTAAGGACCCGGAATACACGATCAGAGACGTCACGTACCCTTGCACCTGGGAGGCAACACACCAAACGTGAGTCTCTCTCGCCCCACAGAACCGCCTATCTGTGTCCCAAACTATCGAGTCCCCAATAACTATTGCTCTGCTCTTCTCCACCCTTCCCTTCTGAGCAACGGGGACAGGTTCTGTGCCAGAGGCCTGAACCCCATTGCTTACCCCTGGTAAGTCATCCCCCCCACAAGTATCCAAAACAGTATACTTGTTCTTGAGTGGAACGGCCGCAGGGGGTCCATGCACTGGCTACTTCCTCCCAGTCCCCCTTACTGTCACCCATCTGTCTGCATGGAAACAGACACTTCGGACCAACCCGTCCATGCTGACCAGATATCCCAACCCAATCTAGTCCCACCTGCCAGCACCCAGCCCATATCCCTCCAAACCCTTCCTATTCATAAACCCTGTATATTATACACAGCGACTGCTGTTCTCTTTATTATGTACAGCGATTGCTGTTCTCAATATTAGACACAGAGACTGCTGTTCTCTATATTATACTCAGGGACTGCTGTTCTCTATATCATACTCAGGGAGGGCTGTCCCCTACAATGTACACAGGCACTGCTGTTCTCTGCATGTGCATAGGGGCTGCTGTTCTCTATTTATACATAGCGAATGTTGTTCTGTGTAATAGAAACAGGAACTGCTGTTCTCTATATTATACAGAGGGACTGCTGTTCTCTATATTATACACACTGACTCATGTTCTCTATATTATACTGAGGGATAGCTGTTCTCCAGATTGTACACAGGGACTGCTGTTATATATATTATGCACAGTGACTGCTGTTCTCTACATTGGACACAGAGACTGTTGTGCCCTATGTGAGACACAGCGACTGCTGTTCTCTATATTAAACACGGGGATTGCCTCTCTCTTAATTAAACACAGGGATAGCTGTTCTCTATATTGTGCACAGTGACTGCTATTTGTTATGTTATGCACAGGGACTGCTGCTCTTTATATTATACACAGGGATACCTGTTCTCTATATTGTACACAGTGACTCATGTTTTCTTTATTGTACACAGGGAAAGCAGTTCTCTTTATTACACACAGGGATTCATGTTCTGTATATTATACACAGCGACTGGTGTTCTCCATATTAGACACAGGGATTGCTGTTCTTTCCATTGTGCAGAGGAACTGATATTTTCTCTATTATGCACAGAGACTGCTGTTCTCTGTATTATACACAGGGACTGCTGATCACTGTATTATACACAGAGACTGCTGTTCTCCATGTTGTACATGGGGATTGATGTTCTCTATAACAGATACAGAGACTGATGTTCTCTATGTTAGACTCAGTGACTGCTGTTCTCTATATCATACACAGGGACGGCTGATCTCTATACATTGTAGGGGACAACAGTTGCTGTGTACAATAAACAGGTACTGCTGTTCTCTATAGTGAATGCATGGGCTGTTGGTCTCAACATTGTACACAGTTACTGCTGTTCTCTGCATGTGTGCAGGGACTGCTATTCTCTATTTTATTCTTAGGGATTTGCTGTTCTCTCTGTGTTATACACAGCGTCTGCTCATCTCTGTATTGTACCGAGGGACTGCAGTTCTCTATATTATACACAGGGACTGCCTTTCTCTATAGTATACACAGGGACTACAATTTTGTATAATAGACACAGGAACTGCTGTTCTTTATATTATACTCAGGGACTGCTCTTCTCTACATTGTACATAGGGACTGCTGTTCTCTATATTATACTCAGGACTGCTCTTTTGTGTTCTTTCTATCATACACAGGCACTGCTGTTCTCTATATTATACTCAGAGATTACTGTTCTCCACAATGTACCGAGGCACTGCTGTTTTCTGGACTGCACACGGACTGCTGTTGTCCACATTGTACACAGTGTAGGCTGTTCTCTGCTTTGTGTGCTGGGACTGTTGTTCTCTATGTTTTACACTGAAACTGCAGATCTCTGTATTGTATAGAGGGATGGCTATTTTGTGGAATAGACACAGGTACAGCAGTTGTCTATTTTGCACAGGGATTGCTGTTCTCTATATTACACATAAGAACTGCAGTTCTCTACAGTGCACAGGGGGACTGCTGTTCTCTACACTGCACACAGGGACTACTGGTTTCTACAATGAACAAAGGCTCTGCTGTTCCAGACATTGTATACAGGGACTGCATTTCCCTACAGGTTCTGCTGTTCTCCAGTGTATGCTGGACTGCCATTCTCTAAACAATACCCATGGACTGTTGTTCTCTACAATAAACACGAAGGACTATGGTTCTCCACATTTTCACAGGGACTGTTATTTTTCACATTTTGGGCAGGGATTGCTGTTCTCTATATTATACTCAGACACTGGTGTTCTCTATATTATACAGAGAACAGCAGCCCCTGTGTCTATCTTCGAGAACAGCAGGCCCTGTGTACAATATAGAGAACCGCAGCCCCTCTGTCCATACACAGCAGTCCCTGTGTATAATATAGAGAACAGCAGGCCCTGTGTACAATATAGAGAACAGCAGTCTATTTTAGAGAACAGCAGTGTCTGTGCATTATATAAAGAACAGCAGTCTCTGTGTGCAATACAGACAACATCATTTCATATGTATAATATAAAGAACAGCAGTCCTTCTCTATAATACAGAAAACAGTAGTCCCTGTGCATAATATAGACAACAGCAGTCCCTCTGTACAATACAGAGGACAGAAGACAATATAGAGAAACGCAGTCTCTGTGTACAATGTCAAGAGCAGCAGTCCCTGTATTTAATCATGAGATCAGCAGTCTCGATGTATAATACAGAGAACCGCTGTCCCTGTGTCAATTTCAGAGAACAGTAGTGCCTGACCATAATATAAAGAACAACAGTCCCTGCGTACAATGTGGAGAACAGCAGTCCTTGTGTATAATATAGCAAACAGAAGATGCTGTGCCTAATATAAAGAACATGAATCCCTGTGATTTATAAAGAGAACAGCTGTCCCTGTGTATAAAATAAAGAACACCAGTATCTGAGTATAACATAGAAAACAGCAGTCCCTGTGTACAATATAGAGAATATGAATCACTGTGCATAATATAGAGAACAGCTATCCCTATGTGTAATATAGACAGCAGCAGTCCCTGGGTATAATATAGAGAACAGCAGTCCCCCTGTATAATACAGAGAACAGCAGTCCCTGACTATAATGTGGAGAAAAGGAGTCTCTGTGTACAATGTCAAGAACAGCAGTCCCTGTTTAATAATGAGAACAGCAGTCTGTGTGTATAACATAGAAAAAAGCAGTCCCTGTGTCTATTTCAGAGAACAGCAGTCTCTGTGTATAATATTGAGAACAGCAGACGCTGTGTCTAATAAAAAGAACATGACTCCCTATGTTTAACGAAGAGAACAGCCGTCCCTGTGTATCATATGGAGAACACCAGTGTCTGTGTTTAATACAGAAAACAGCAGTCCCTGTTTTCATTGTAGAGAATATGAGTCACTGTGTATAATATAGAGAACAGCTATCCCTGTGCGTAATATAGAGAGCAGCAGTCCCTGCATATAATATAGATGACAGCAGTTCCTGCGTCTATGTTCGAGAACAGCAGTGCCTGGGCACAAAATAAAGAACAGCAGTCCCTGTGTACAATATTGAGAATGTAAGTCACTGTGTATAATTTAGAGAACAGCTATCCCTGAGCATAATATAGAGAGCAGTAGTCCTTGTGTCAATTTTGTAGAACAGCAGTGCCTGCGCACTCTATGAAGAACAGCAGTCCCTGTGTAAAATATAGAGAACAGCAGTCACTGTGTACAATATAGAGAATATGGATCAGTGTGTATAATATAGAGAACAGCTATCCATGTGTCTGTTTCAGAGAACAGTAGTGCCTGTGCACAATAAAAGACCAGCAGTCCCTTGGTAAAGTATAGAGAACAGCAGTCCATGTGTATCATCTAGAAAACAGCGGTCACTGTGTATATGAAAGAGAAAAGCAGTCGAGAATGTCGAGAACAGCAGTCCCTGTGTATAATATAGAGAACAGCAGATGCTGTGTCTCATATAAAGAACATGAATCCCTGAGTTTAATAAAGAAAACAGCTGTCCCTGTGTATAATATAGAGAACACCAGTGTTTGTGCTCAATATAAAGAACATGACACCCTCTGTTTAATGAAGAGAACAGCGTACCTGTGTATAATATAGAGAACACCAGTGTCTGTGTAGAGAATATGGATCAGTGTGTATAATATAGAGAATAGCTATCCATGTGTATAATATAGAGAGCAGCAGTCCCTGTGTATAATATAGAAAACAGCAGTCCCTGTTTTCATTATAGAAAATATGAGTCACTGTGTATAATGTAGAGAACAGCTATCCCTATGATTAATATAGAGAGCAGCAGTCCCTGTGTCTGTTAGAGAACAGCAGTGCCTGTGCACAATAGAAAGAACAGCAGTCCATGTGTAAAATATAGAGAACATCAGTTCGTACATACAATATAGAAAAGAGCATTCCCTGTCTATTATATCGAGAACAGCAGTCCATGTGTCTAGTCTAGAGAACTGCAGTCACTGTGTATAGTATAGAGAATAGCACTCTCTGTGAACAATGTCGAAAACAGCAGTCCCTGTGAATAATATACAGAACAGCAGATGCTGTGTCTAATATACAGAACATGAATCCCTATTTTTAATAAAGAGAACAGCTGTTCTTGTGTATAACATAGAGAACATCAGTCCCTCTGTATCACACAGAAAACAGCGGTCCTGTGTACAATGTAGAGAAAAGCAGTCTGTGCACAATGTCAAGAACAGCAGTCCCTGTGTTTAATAAAGAGGACAGCAGTCCTGTGTATAATATAGAGAACAGCAGTTTCTGTGATTATTTGCGAGAACAGCACTGCCTGTATATAATGTAGAGAACAGCAGATGCTGTGCTAATATAAAGAAAATGACTCCCTGTGTCTAATGAAGAAAACAGCCATCCCTGTGTATAATATAGGGAATAGCAATCCCTCTGCCTACTTTAGAGGACAGCAGTCACGCTGTATAATACGGAAAACAGCAGTCCCGATGTATCATATAGAGAACAGCAGTCCCTGTGTATAATATGGAGAAAAACAGTCTCTGTGTGCAATGTCGAGAACAGCAGTCTCTGTGTTTACTAAAGAGAGCAGCAGTCCTGTGTATAATATAGAGAACAGCAATCTCTGTGTCTCATATAGGGAACAACTGTCCCTGTGACTAATATAGGGAACAATAGTTACTATGGAGAACAGCAGTCCCTGTGTATAATATGGACAAAAGCAGTTTCTGTGATTATTTTCGAGAACAGCACTGTCTGTGTATAATGAGGAGAACAGTAGTCTCTGTGACTCATATTGGGAACAACAGTCACTGTGTATAATATAGAGAACAGCAGACCCTGTGCCTAATATAGAGGACAGCAGTCCATATGTGTAATCTAGAGAAAAGCACTGTGTGCAATGTCAAGAACAGCAGACCCTGTGTATAATATAGAAAACAGCAGACTCCATGTCTAATATAAAGAACATGACTCCCTGTGTTTAATGAAGAAAACAGCCATCACTGTGTATAATATAGAGAACACCAGTGTCTGTGTATAATACAGATAACAGCAGTCCCTGTGTAGAATTTAGAGAACATGATTCACTGTGTACGATATAGAGAACAGCTATCCCTGTGTGTAATCTAGAGAGCAACAATCCCTCTGTGTAATATGGAGAACAGCTGTCCCTCTGTCAATTTTAGAGAACAGCAGGCCCTGTGTACAATATAGAGAACAGCAGTCCCTCTGTGTATTTCAGAGAACAGCAGTTCATATGTATAATATAGAGAACAGCAGTGTCTCTGTATAATACAGAGAACAGAAGTCCCTGTGTATATAGAGAAAAGCAGTCTCTGTGTACAATGTCGAGGACAGCCATCGCTGTGTTTAATGATGAGATCAACAGTCTCGATGTATATTTCAGAGAACTGCAGTCCCTGTGTCTAATATAGTGGACAGCAGTTCATATGTGTAATCTAGAGAAAAGCACTCTCTGTGTACAATGTCAAGAACGGCAGACCCTGTGTATAATATAGAAAACAGCAGACTCTGTGTCTAAAATAAAGAACACGAATCCCTGTGTTTCATGAACATAGAGAACACCAGACCCTGTGTACTATACAGATAGTCATAGTGCACCATATAGATAACAGCTATCCTTGTGCGCAATAGAGCAGCAGTCCCTGTGTATAATATAGTGGACTGAAGTCCCTGTGTCCATTTTAGAGAACAGCAGTGCCTGAGCACAATACAAAAAACACAGCAGTCCCTATGTCTTATATAGAGAACAGCAGTTCATATGTATAATCTAGAGAACAGCAGTTACTGTGTATAATATAGAGAAAAGCACTCTCTGTGTACAATATCGAGAACATTCGTGGGTGGCAGTGGCACAGTGGCTAGCTCTGCTGCCTCACAGTGCCAGAGACCCGAGTTCAATTCTCGCCTCAAGCAACTGTTTGTGTGGAGGTTGCACATTCTCCCCGTGTCTACGTGGGTTCCCTGCGGGTGCTCCGGTTTCCTCCCACAATCCAAAGAAATGTGCAGGTTAGGTGAATTGGCCATGCTGAATTGCCCGTAGTGTTAGGTGAAGGGGTAAATGTAAAGGAATGGGTATGGGTGGTGTGGAATTGTTTGGCCGAAGGGCCTGTTTCCACACTGTAAGTAATCTAAAAAAAAAGCAGTCCATGTGTATAATATTGAGAACACCAGTGTCTGTGTACAATGTAGAGAATGAGAGTCACTGTGTATAACATAGGGAACTGCTATCCCTGTGTGTAATATGGAGCTGAAAAATGTGTTGCTGGAAAACATTTTTGAGAGTTATAGGGTAGCCAGGAAGGACCTGAAGAGAGAGCTAAGAGCAGCAAGGAGGGGACATGAAAGGTCCTTAGTCGGTAGGATTAGGGAAAACCCTAAGGCTTTCTATAGGTATGTTAGGAATAAAAGAATGACTAGGGTAGGAATAGGTCCAGTCAAGGATAGTAGTGGGAAGTTGCGTGTGGAGGCGGAAGAGATTGGGGAGACACTGAATGAATACTTTTCTTCAGTATTTACTCAGGAACAGGGCATTGTCGTCGATGTGAATACTGAGTCACAAATAAGTAGAATGGATGGCTTTGAGGTATGTAGAGAAGAGGTGTTGGAAATCCTGGAAAAGGTGAAAATAGATAAGTCCCCTGGGCCTGATGGCATTTATCCTAGGATTCTCTGGGAAGCAAGGGAGGAGATTGCAGAGCCATTGGCCTTGATTTTTATGTCCTCGCTGTC